>NW_028258315.1:19419469-19570984 GCF_053883595.1 Heterocephalus glaber
CTATTTTCCTCATGGGGTTAGGTAAAAGTAAGGCATTTACAATCAGTGAATTGCTTCTGGTTAGAGCTTAACATAAATGTTTTTCTATAGTAAAGATTATAAAATATCTGAAAAGAAAATGTACACTGTTAATGTAAAAAAAATTGAGATTCCATAAAATTGTATTTGGGAGACTTATACATTCCTTTGACCTATTTTAGTTTTTCCCTTTTTTACTGATAAAGGCTTAAAGGTGTTCCAAGATCCCCTTAGCTTATGCCACCATCCCCAGCCATTTAAGTCAGGCTGAGGATCCATGTTTTCTAGTTACTTCTGGTGGGTTGTACAGGGCTCTAGGATGTGAATGAGTATATTTTTTTCCTGCTCATTTGGTTTTGTAATTATTCAATTTCTAATTTATTTTCTCTTATATTTTGCCCCAGACTCACTCACTGTACTCACTCAGAAGCCCCCTTCTTTTATTCATTTTTTCCCCCTGATGCCTATGTCATATGTGGAGCTTTATTGCCTTATAAATGGTGGCGTTAGGAGAGATCCTCTCTCTATCTCATTTTGCAAATAAGCTTCCTGCTGAAAAGTTCTAGCTGGAAGCAGAGACCTTGACTAAGTCTTCATCACTGTTTTCTCAGCACCTTGAAGGGTGCCTGCCGTGTAGTCGGCACTCAAAAATACATGTTGGATGTAAGAAAGGAATTGAGGTGCAGCGAGTCTAAGTGATGGAATAATATGTGAAAATACATAGCGTGGAGTATAAAATGCTTATCTCATACTTGTAGAGAATGAATACTCTAAATGTTACTAGAAATACTTCACTAGTTATTTGTAGTATTAGTACAATATTAGATCATTGATGATATTTTACAATGTCTTTAAATGATATACTTAGGGATGCTTTTCATTGTGTGTAGCAGAATACCCAATTAACAAGAGCTTGAACTAATAATTTATTTTTCTTGCCCTATGAAGAACCTTGGAGAGGTATCTGTCAACATTGGCTTAGTTGCTTGACAGTATTAGGGTTATTGTTTCTTGGCCTTTCCTTAGTGGTTGCAAGGTGGTTACTCCTGCTCCAGGCATTGCCTTTTTCTTTGAGGTGCCACAAAGGAGCATGATTGACACACATCTCTATTTTACCAGGGAACCAAGAGCTTTCTTGTAATCCTTGTAGCAAAACAGACTTCTCTGAAGTCTTCTGGCCAAAACTGGTTCATATGGCCACCTCTGACTGCAAGGAGGGCTGAGAGTATGAGTCAGCCTTTCCTGCCTCTGGTGGAGATGGGAAAGGGAGAGGATTTTGGAAGTAGGTGCTGGGTTTGCCAACAACATCTGCAAAATCTATCTCTTTGCTAACTAGAATCCAAATATATTCTATTTTTTATGAGTATGTTTTATAGAAAATTCAGGGAAGTGATACGTGTTCTTATCCACGGCTGCATCAACCTCAAAGTCCAGGTCTGTTTGATGTGTAGTTTTCTCCATTGGTTCTGGTTGTAGTTTGTCCCCAGATGGCCTAAAACTGAGAGAAAATATGTGCTGCCAGTCCATAAATGAACTACAGTGGATAGAGGAACAATAGCTAGAGTAAATCCTCCTGCTTAGAAAAGGGGAGAGTAAGAAACTTGAATTATTCACTGGTCTACAGAAATGCCATGCTGTACATGATGTGAATATTGAAGATTTCCTGTTCTGGTTGTAGATTAAATTCCTTAGTTAACTAAGGAATTTCTGTTCTCTTGTTTCTGTTCTCTGTGGAAGGTCACATTAGACCACAAGGTCTGGATTACCATAGCTATGTAAGTCTTTATAGTGAGTGGACTGGTTCTTCCTGTTTGATGCTTGCTTTTTAAAATTGTTCTGGCTGTTTGAGGGTGTTTTCCTTTCTATATAAATCTTGGAATAAGGTTGTCTGTGTCTATCAATAAACTGGTTGGGATGTTGATAGGAATTGTATTGAATTTATAGGTTTGTTCAGGGAGACTTGTCATTCTTACTATGTTGAGTGTTCCAATCCATGAACATGGTAAGCCCCTTCAATAATTTGGACTTTCATTTCTTTCAATAAAATTTTATAATTTTTAGTATGCAGATCCCAAAATAGTTTTCTTAGATTTATACACAAGTATTTCATTTTCTTTGAAGACGTGTAATTGTAAGTGCTATTGCTTTTTTTGTTTTCTATTTCATTAGCTAGTATATACATTTATTAGCTAGTGTATACAAATGTTGATTTGTTTATCTTTTATTTTGTGACCTAGTAACTCATTAGTTTTAGGAAGTTTTTTTTTTTTTAACTCTAGGTTTTTCTATATGCTGTCTGCAAATAGAGGCCATTTTGTTCCTGTCTGATTTGTATGCAGTCTACTTTTTCTTCTTCATTTTCCTGTACTATGTTGAATATGAATGGTGATATTGGAGTTGTCTTCTTCATCTTAGGGGAAAGAATTCAGTCTTTTGACCATTAAGTTATAGAATTTTTGTTTTGTTTGATGGTTATAGGTTTGAAATAAATCTCCCAGTTTTCTGAGTGTTTTGATCATTAATGGATGTTGCATTCTTTATAGATATTATTAGTATGATGGGAAACTGGATTATTCTTTTTTAGTTGAAATAGAATAGTAAGTAGAGTGAGAAAGATTGCTTCTGAGACATACTAGCATCAACTAAATGTATTCTGTGTATGGGGAAGATTTATGGATATAATTAGATGAGAATATTCTTTTTTTTCTTTTTGGCTTTTAAAATAAATATTCTTTTAATATAAATTTTTTTTTTTTTTTTTTAAAAAGCACACTTTGTCAGTACTTTTCGTGGTTCTGACATTGTTCCCATAAAAACTGATTCTTACTTGACTACCAGGGGAAAAATACTTCCATGTGGTTAGAAGACTGTTTTCTATGTTTCATAGTGACTTCCATTCTCTTGTGCTTTTTGTGTGGCAGCTATATATTCTTATAGTGCAGAGCATACTGCCTCTCTCATCTCCTCTTAGTTTCACAAATAAAATCAAAAAAGGAAAAAAATGTTATTTACAGAAAAGTTACAAGAACATTTCAAACTGCTTTTTTCCTGATCCCTTCACTCAGTGTCCCACCACCCCTAAATCCTTTAGTGTACATTTCCTATAAAATTATTCCCCTACAAAGCCATAATGTAGCCATCAAAAAATTGGGAATTAACCTTTAGGTAATATTGCCACTTAATCTTCAAACCTCATTCATATTATCTATGTAATAGCAAAAGGATCCAGTTTGCAATCATTTTACATTGAGTTGTCATATCTGGTAAGATTCCTTTAATCTGCATCAGTTTCTCTCTCTTTCCTTTATGTCTTTGTTGTCTTTGAAGAGTTCAGGCCAGTTACTTGAATGATTGTCCCTCCATTTGTGACAATCACTTTGAGTAGTTTATTTGTGAATAGGTTTAGGTTACATATCCTTGGCAGGAGTATCCTCAGAAGAGATTCTGTCTTCCTCTCACTGCATCCTATCCAGTGGCACTTAACTTTGATTTGTCTCATTACTGGTGATCTTCAATTTGGTCACTTGATTAAGGTGGTGTTTGGTGGTTTCTCTTCTGTATGATTATTTTCCCCCTGATAGAATCTATTTTGTGAGAAGGTTCTTTCAGGCCATGTAAATTTCCTTTTCCTCTTCAGACTTTGACCTTCCTTGAACTCGTGTATTCCACGCCTTCAGGATGTCCTCCTTACCTTTCCTGGGTTCTGGTAGGGAGGCTGCTCGGATACCTCCTCCACCCATGATGCTCTCACTGTGGACACTGGGAAGCTGCTGTCACCTGCCCATGGTGGATGCCTTCTTCGTCTCCTTGGCTTTGATGCCTCTGGTCAGACTGTCCTTTCATACAGATGCCCATTTCACTGCTGGCTGCCCCCTGCTAGGATGCTCTTGCCTTCCTGGACTCTGAGAGGCTGCCTGTCTTTGTAGGTGCTCTCACCTTGCTCAGACTCTGATGGCTTTTGCCAGAATGCTCTCCTCTGCGGCACCCTGTATTCTCATCTCTCAATCATTGATGCCTCCTGTGCAGCCAGTCTCCTGTACAAGTGCCCTTCTCCTACAAGTGCTGTGACACTCTCTTCCCCTTGAATGAGCTCTGACCGCCTCCTCAGACTGCCTTCCCCCTGCCTTTCTGCTGCTTCTTCAACCCCTGCTGATGGCTTTACACTGAGTTGGTGTAGATGGGGAGTGAAGGTCATTGTAGAAAAATAGATGACTATTATTCATGGAATCAATGCACAAAGCCTGGTTGTTTGGGACATTGTGAAAGAAAGAATCCCTGTACTTGAGAGTGAAGGCAGCTCGCACCACTGTAACTATCCTCAGATGGGAAGCAGGTGGTGTAGACTCATTGTGCTTCAGTTTAGCCTGTGGAGCTAAAGATCCTTCCTGGCCCTGCCTGCTAGTTTCCAGCTTGTGACATCTCCTTGCAAGTCACAACATCTCTTTCTCCTTCTGTTTCCTCATCCATAAGAGGGGATTATAAATACTTACCTCATGGGGCTGTCGGGGAGCTCAGATGAGATAATGTATTTGAAAATGCTTTGCAAGTGGTGAGATGCTATGCAAACGTAGTTATTTAGTTCTAATTTATTACATAGTCAAAATTGAAATGTATAGGAAATTAAGCCAAGCATTTTAATTGCACCTGTGACTTCTAGGCAAATTCCCTCTGATTCATAAGGCAGAGAAGAGGGTCAGCATAGTTTGTGCTTTTTGCTACCACTTTAGGTCCATTGTTCTGTCACCATTACTCAACCAGGCCAACGCTCCTCTTTTGAAGTCCTGTCTACTCATTATGCCTCTGTGACATATTTCCACCTTCTTGATGATTTTGACCCCTGGTGTACAATAGTCCTCCCCACCCAGGGTTCACTGTGTGTCCTTGTTGGTGACATCAGCATTATTGACCATACAGGAGTTCTTTCATGCATCTACAGTTGGTTGTGGCGCAGTTCTGCTTGCACATGTCACCAGGTTAGGATGGCTAATGCTGAAGTTACAGCCTTCTGTGACCTGCTCCTCTCAAGAGCTTCTGTTTACTTTGCTTGTCTTTGCTTTCTAGATTGGAAACCTTTTAACTCTTCCCTCTATCATCTCCCATATCTGGTCATTTCTAAGTTGTTTTATGTTTGCAAAAATCTCTTTCCCAGTTAAGTCTCCCTTTTTCCATAATTATGCTTCTGGCCCTTATTATATAATCTCTGAATTATTGCACTAGCCTTTTTCAAGGCAGGTGTTAGAACCTCAGTTTGCTGGTCTCTGTTGAATAACTCAATGAAAAACACCCTTGGGTTCTAAGGCAGCTCTGTGAGGAGCCAGGCCTTTTAGGGGTCCCAGGTGGTACAGAATATGTTTCCAGAGACCAGTAGAATCTTTTGGATGGGGAGGGTCCAGTCTTGGGAAAAAGAACTGTCCTGAAAATAATCAAAATGTGTTGTATGTACATACCAGTATCCCAAAACGAATCTCACTATTCTGTTTTACTAATACACACCAATTTAAAAAACCTTACAAAATGTGTTTGCACGTTAAAAAATTAACCCATCGTGTTAGGGGCAGACCGTTACCTTGAAATGTCTAGAATCTAGGAAGACCTGATTTCTAGAACATGAATTCCATTTTCTGAATGGAAAATTGAAGGACAATTTATTTGTGAATCCTTGCCAGGATGTGCCAGATGTGTGGGAAGCAGTACCTTCCTTATTCTATAAAAGAGTAGAGAAAGCTCCTTTTAGGAGGTGATGTGTAAACCAGTCAATTCACTGAGTTGTACATCCTTCATGAAAATTTATTGAAGTAATGAAAATAAAATTTGAATCACTTAAATAAAATTTAAATCTGAGAAGTAGAATTAGAGTTATAGGTTATTAGTATTAATTTAGGGAGCTGCTAACAGTGCATTCTGTGAGACAAATCCGTTAAGTGGTCTTGGCTGTTTTGTTAAGATAATTCTCCTACAGATGTGCAGCAGTGTCATAAATTATACACTTCTGTCCTCAAAAAGTCCCCTGCTAGGATTTAGCTCAGTGGTGCCGCCGCCTGCCTAGCAAGTACAAGGTCCTGAGTTCAATCCCCGGTACCAAAAACAAAACAAAACAAAAATAAACAAGTCCCCTGCTATTGTGATAATGAGTCAGGTTTTCTAGTGGTTCTTTTTATGGTGATATTCTTCCTTCTCTTTATGGCTACTTCATTCCTTGTCTGAAATCCATAAAACATATTTGTAATTTCAGAAATTTGACACTGTCATTTTGGTAGTATTACTCATGAGTATCTACCAATCAATTTAACAGCATTCAGACATATGGCTGGTGTTACGGCTTGTGCCTAGATGTCCCCTCAAAACCTCATGCGATCTTAAATGGGGCCTTTTCAGAGGTAGCTGGCTCTAGAGTGTGTGATGCTGTGACTAAGTGTGTGTGATTACTAAATTAGTCCACTGATGGGTTTGGCATAGTTCTGAGTGTGCATAATGGGAAGGGCCACTCAAAGGTGTGTAGCCTGGATATAATAATAAAGGACAGAAAGAGGGTTACCCCTTGCTGCTTGCTTCCTCCATATTTTGCTGCCTTTCTGCTTCTGCTTGCCATGAACTGTTTCTCCTTTGCGATGCCCGTCTGCCATGGCACCCTGCCTTGTAGCCAGCCAACTATAAACTGAAACCTCTACAGACTATGAGCTAAATAAACCTTTCCTCCTTTAACTTTTGATGTTGGGTATTTTGTTTCAGCAATGAGAAAAGAGAGCTGGTTCAACAAAGAGAACAAAGAGAGCTGGTTCAATTTGCTTCTCTTCAGCGGTCATTTTCAAAATATCTATCATGGGTATGTCCTGAGCACTGACAAATCAGAATGGACAATAGATTGAAACTAATCTATTCTTTACATTCAGGTTCATTATTTTATTCATTAGAGCTTTGGTGTTATTCTTTTTTGCAGAAGTCCAAAGCTTTATTTTTGATTGGGCTCTGTCTTGTTTTGGTTATTTCCTATTTTTTTCTTTTTAAGTTATCAGATTGATTATTCTTTTGACCCAGCAAGTTTGCTAGGTCAAGAGCTACAAGTGGCTCTTGTATTAGAGATAATATTTGGCAGACAATCTAACCTTCCCTTGACTCTTGAATTGGTGCTGATCCTGAAATCTACCATTCTGAGCAGATGACTTTAATTATTGATTTGTGCTAAACTGAGGGTTGCATGCAGTCTGATTGGAAATCAGATATTCTAGCAGTTGGCTAGTGAGTTTCTGAGTTAATGTTTGCTCATTGGCTAAATAGAAGTCTTTTTGGCATATCACTTTCAGACTATTTGAATAAGGCAAGAGATTTTTTGTGGAGTACACAGATTTAAGGATGCAGTTGTATTTTGAGTTGTTCATATTATGCTCAAGGGCTTGAATGCTTAGTGTGGCAGGAAAGTAGCTTGCAGGATGGGCAGGGGGAACAGTGGCTTTGGATGGGGTGGTGGCAAGTTATGCAGTGCCCCATAACATTCACTGCTGTGTATACTGGCTCATGGTTTAAAAAACCCATTTAACTTACAGAAACAGACATCCTGTTTAGGGTTCTTTAGACACAGTAACTTCAGAAGTAATTATATGTCAGGGTCAACAGAACTACTGAATTAGGAATGAGGACAGGAATATTGGCAATGTTCTTTTCAACACAGTACAGTCTGTCTTATTCTCATTTTGATTATGAACAGGACTACTTAGGTATATAATTAATTTTCAGTAGTTATTGGTAAGTTTTGCCAATTATTAGTTTTCATTTAAGAGGAAAAAAAAATCCTGTTTTTGACTTTAAATAGCAAACAGTTCAAGCTGACCCTTAGATACCTCATCTTATTTCTGTGAAGCTCTCAGCAGGATGATTTTAAAAGAACAAACTCATTACGTGAATAACCTTCAAGAAAAAAATGCTTCCCTGGGGAGCTGTGTTCTGCTTCCCTCAGACTCCTTACAGTTGCCACCACTGCATAGCTGAGGGCAGCTCTTATGCCCAGAATTTCAGACTGGGAGCTGTAGCTTCTGTCAGTCATCTGCTCCCCTTTGCCTTCCCCCTCTTTTCCCCTGCTCCTTCCTTCAGCTAGCTAATGAAAGAATACTTTGCTTGCTTTCTCTATTTTTCCTTTCCCTCCCCTTCCCCCACCCCTTCCTGCCCCTGAAGTCCTTCTTCCTATCTTTTCCCTTCCTCTTCTTTCCCCTCCCTCCCTCCCTCCCTTCCTATTTCCAGCCTTCCTCTGCCCCCATCCTGCGTTGGCCATAGAACCTAGGTCCTGCAGACTGTCTCCCACTGACCCACACTCCCAGCCCTGGGAGAATTCTTCCTAATGAATCATTTTCGTTGCTTCTAGAAAACATAGTCACACCATGCCATGTCTTACACTGTTCTTACACTCCTCATTTAAAGAACAGCCAATACAGAGGGAAAAGTTAATTCATTTGTCAGAATTTCTATTTTGTCTTTTTTTGTTGTTGTTGTTTCAAGGAGTTATTTTTCGAGATGAGTGCTTTTGGATTTTCTTAAGTATACTGTATTCTCTAGGTTTTTGGTAGTCTCTCAATGGTTATATTATATAAATAAGCTTCCTGGGTATGATTAAGTGTAGTGGACATTTAAACTGTTGGGGCTTGACTTGACTTCAGAGGTCTGTGGCAGAGAAACTCTCAAAAATTTTTTGAGTCCAAAGCAATCAAATGTTTTTTTCCCTTGTTTGTTTTGCTCTTAGAAAACTTTTATATGTATCAGCCTACTTATCCTCCTCACTGGAATCTATGAATAGATTCGTTTTATTGTTTTATGCCGCTCCTCTGGTTGACTTTCAGATGGAAGAGTTGTGTAAGATAAATGTTTTGTTCTCTGTCTGTGTGAGCTGTGCAGAAGCCTGCAGGGGAGGGGGGGTGGCCACAAGAGCCTGTGCTCTGGGGCGTGGTCCTGCACTCACCGTTAATTCTCTCTTGGCTTCCCTGGCTCAGACCTAGAGCTCACATGTTCAAAACCTTGGAAATTTTGGAAATAGTGAAGTAGCTGCTTTTGAAGTCTGATTATTAGTTTTCTTAGAAATAGCATGAGACACCCTCAAGGCCATGTAGTACTTGGTTTTGTTTTTAGATACTATCTGCATTATTTTTGATAGGCAAAGGGCCACTAATGAGGCATGCTAATTTCCCTAAATTCAGTCTGTGGAGTCAGTGTGTCTGGATTTCTAATCCCAGCCCACCTTTTTACTGTGTGATTTTAGGAAAGTTACTTGCTAAGCTTTAGATTCCTCCCCTGTAAAATTGGAATTAAAATGAACCCACCTCAACTGGGAGGAGTATATGAGAAAATAAAGCCATTCTTGGCTTAACGCTGAACATAGAATATATATTCAATAATGTTAGCCTTCATCATGATTGCTGAGCAGATTTTTAATACTTTAGGTTAAAAAAATAATTTCTAGCATATATAAAGAAATAGCTTAGAAACAAAATGTTTTGATTAAAAAATAGTTTCTATTTCCTTAAAAACGAAGTGGGTGGTTTGTTGATGATCATCATTTTCTTGGTTCAGTGAATCAAAAAACTTTTACTAGGAGGAGAAAGTTACTTAGAACATGCATATCAGCCAGGTATGATAACTTGTAATCCCTCCGCTCAGGAGGTTGAGGCAGGAGGCAGGAGGATTGTTTTGAGTTTGAGGCCAGCCCTGGGATACATAGTGAGTTCGAGTCCAATATGAACTGCATAGTGACAGAGTGTCTCAAAAACCAAACAACAACAACAACCCCACTCCAAAAAAAAAAAGAAATGAAAAAGAAAATGTGTATGAGGCCATTGTTTTTCTGATGAATCACAGCATGAAAATAGCTTAGATTCTCTGGAGTGAAAGGAAGCTATTGAATCTAAGCAATATGGAGAAGAAAACAAATAATTTAAAAAGGCTTGATTAAGAGAAAAACCTTTAAAAAACAAAAAAGAGAAGGAATAAAAGGTACTCACGAACACTGTGTTGGAGGAGACTGAAATTTTATCACCACCTCAGGTTCATACATGCTTTACTCATGACAGTGTCCCCACTCTTTTTCATTTTTGAAACTCAAGTGAGATACTAGATATTTTTTCCATACCTTGCTTTGTTTCACCTTATGATATAATAAAGAGTATTTCTGCTGTTGTCCTGTGTTAATTTTCCATTGCTATGACAAAATACCTGAGAAAATCAACTTCAAAGAGGAAAAGTTTATTTTGATTTGTGGTTTTAGTCCCTAGTTCTTGGTTCTGATTTTCTGAGCTTGTGGAGAGGCAGAACATCATGGCAGAGGAGGCTGCTCACCTCATGGTGGCTGGGAAGCAATGAGAGATGGGGGAAAGGGGCTGGAGTCCTAGTGTCCCCTTCAAGGGCACAGCCTCAGTGACCTAACTTCCTCCTCCACGTCCCACCTCCTTCAGTTTGCACCACCTCCCAGAAGCACCATAGGCTGGGGAACAAGCCTTTAACACATATGCCTTTGGGAGACATTTAAGATTCAAGCCATAGCAAATCCCATAATTTAACCAATCATTCTGTAATGGATAGATAGGCTTTCTAGTTTTTTTTGCCATGTCTAATCTTCAAGTGAGAACTTTTAAATTTACACACACACACACACACACGTACATACGTATATGTGAATATGTGTTACCCATCCTATAAGCATGTGTAGGAGAAATTCCAATATGGGTGTAAATGTTTCATGGCTGTTCTCACCTTGCCTTTCAGGTAGTTTCATTAGGAGTAAATGGCTGTCAGTGTCCCCCATTCCTTTGCCTTCACTAGATAGCATCATATTTTAATATTTTCTAGTTTGATATGAGAATATAGCATTTCATTTGTTTTTTCATTTAAAATTAAGTGATGTCACTGTGTATCCGAATATACTCCTAATAGCTAAGAGATCTAAATGTAAAACTATATGTGATTAGAAGAAAAGAGATAAATTCCTTGGTAATCTGGGAGGAGAAGAAATGTCCTCATCATGACTCAAAATTCGGAAGCAATAAGAGATAAAGTTAGTAAATTTGATATGGTAGAAATAAAAATATATGAAGAAACTATAAAACTTTGAATGACAAACTGGGAAAAACCATTGCAGGTTCAACTGACATAGAGTTAATACCCTCTGGCTTGTTTCTATAAGTAAAGTAAAACTTGAGGTGAAAATGATCATTAGCTTGATGGAAAAATGGACATGAGATTAGAACAAATGCAAGAGAAATAAGCAAATACCCCCCCCAACCCCCCCAAAAACCTGTGAAAGGTCTTAAACATGAAAAGCTGCTCAACTCATAATAAGAGAAATCCATATGAAATCCCCGCTGGGATTCTGTTTCCTAGCAGATTGGCAAAGGTCCAGAGGTTTGATGGGCCACTTATTGGCTAGCCTGAAGTGTTCAGGCTTTGAAACCAGACTTGATATCCTGGCTCTGGCATTGGCCACATTTAGCCATGTACATGTGCTCTTAGCCATATACAAGGAGTTACCAGTGCTCTGAGTGGGTAGAATTCTTCCTTAGATCTTCTCCAAGCCTGTGCTCTCAGCATGGTGTCTTCTTCCTATGTTTCCCTCCCCAGGTCCGCTGTTGTTCATCTTCTCAGTGCCCTTCTGTAATGGTGCACTTCCTCCCAAAGAACTCGAAAGCCCCACATGAGTCTTCTGAGTCAGTCAAGAGCATCTTCTCTTAGCAGACATTTACTTCAGTAACCAAATCATTTACATGTGGTAGTGTGTTTGTGTGTTCATTGTATTTTGGGTATGAGGTTCTGGAAGACAGGTCTTCTGGTATTTCCTGCTTGTTCTAGATGCTACCACTCCAAGGTACACATGTCAACTTGGCTTACTCCTTTGGAGATGTGTTCCTTGACACTCTTCCATCTGAGTGTTTGAAATGGGGATATACCTTAAGATTGTCAAGAACATGAGCATAGTGGACTGCCTAAGTTGGCTTCAAAATTCTGGACTCAAGTGATCATCCTGCCTCCTCTCCTCTCTGGAAGAAGAACTGTTACACATTGGGTGGTGTTGATGCCGTCTGAGAACTCAAAATATTTTCACGAGAAGGTAACACACGTAGAACCAGTATTCTTTATTGGCAAATAGCCATACACAGTTTTCTTTTTTTTGGTAGCGAGTTTGTTTTCTGTGTAATTTAGTAAAAAGGGCTTTTGTTAGGTAATTGTGGGTTGGCACAAAGTCAACAAACACTCTAATTGAGAATTGAAAATGAAAAATATTAAGTATTATCTTATTCTGTTAATGGTTTTAACATTTATACAGATATCATTCTTGAATTCTCAGTGTTTAGTGTAATTGACTCTTCTGTTTTTAAAAATGCTTTCTTCTCTGGACTTCCATACCCCATTTTCCTTAATTTTCTTTTCCTTCTATCTTACTGAGTATTCCTTTTGTTCATTTTTTGGACTGCTCAGGTTGGCCCAAACTCCTGGGCTCAGGTGATCCTTCTGCTTCAGTCTCCTGTCTCACCATATCTAGCTTTTTCTTTACATCTTAACTTCTCTATCAGATATCTGCATGACCTGAATTATGTTATCTCGTTCTCCCTTTGTTTCTCCCTCTCCCTTTCCTTGATTGATGATGTCACAGAATGTAGCAGGAAGGGACTAAATCACTTTTCTGAAAGACCCCCACCCCTCAACGTCTGTTTCATACGTACAAATTCCAACTGGGAATTTAATAGAGATCTCAAAAGTAACATGGCGAAAACAAAACTATCAGTTCCCTATTCCCCGAATCTGTTTTTCTCCAGGCCTTCATCTCAGTAAATGGCATCACAGTTAGCTGATGCTCAGGACAAAAATCCTTGGTATGTGCTTAATAATCCAGTTTGATTCTTTCTTGCACATCTCTTATTTAACTTTCCTGTTAATTCTCTCAACTCTATGCTGCTGTTCATTCAAGTGTTCCCCAAAGATTCATGTGTTAAAAGCTCAGACTCCATCTCTTATTGGCTATTAATTTTTGAAAATTTGTTTATTTTTTAAGGACTGCCCAGGTTGACCTTGAACTCCTGGGTTCAAATGATCTTCCTGGGTTGTCCTCTTGAGTGCTGGAACTATCGGTGCATCTCACCAAACCTAGCTTCCATGTCACATCTTAACTTCTTGGGAGGTAGTGAAACTTTGAGAAGACGGGGCCTAGTAGAAGGTCCTTAGGTCATTGACATTGTGACCTTGTGGGAATTATGGGCCCTATACCTCTTCCTCTTTGTCTCTCTTGCTTCCTGGCCAGGAGATGGGCTGTTTTGCTCTGCTATGCCCATGATGTTTTGCTTAGCCACAGCCTAAAACAAAGGGACCAATTCATCATGGACTAGAACTTTCAAACTTGTGAGCTCAAACAAACCCTTTCTCTTTAAAGTTAATAATCTCAGGTATTTTACTATAGTGATAGAAAGCTAACATACTCTAATTCCAAAATATGTCCCAGCTCACTACTCACTCTTGCAGTTGTCCAGGTTACTATGGTCTTTCGCTTACTCTTAACCCAGTGCATCAGCTTTTAGCTTGTTTTGTTGACTTAACATCCCCCAACCCCCACCTTTTGCTTTTGCTGTGTATTGCCAGCAAAACTGTTGATTTGACTGGATTAAGAGACTCCTGTGGCCTATGGTAGTCTATACTTAGCAGAGGATTAATCCACTAATGTTCATAGCTGAATGTGCTATGTGGGGTCCTGTGCTCTGCTTCCCTGTTGCCATGAATTGATCAGCTTTGCTCCACCATGCCCTCTACCATGACGTTCCTGCCTTGGAGCCAGCTGAAACCTCTGAAATAATGAGCCAAAGTTTTCTCTGTAAGTTGTAGCGTCAGAGCAGAACAGTACCCCACCTAGAGTCTTTATAATGTTACCAGAATGTTTTTTCTGAAGTAGAAATTAGCTCATGTAAGAAATCAGTAGTGACTTCATGTTATACTTAGAGGAAAATCTAGAGTTCTTAATTTGCCAGTGGGAATCCAGTGAATATTACAAAGTGGATTATACCAAAGAATCTGACCCTTGCCTACCTCTCTGACCTTTTTCTCCCTACTTTCCATATGTCCATTTACCCATGTTTTCTCTTCCTAGACACAACAGGCCTGGTCTTGTTTCATGGCCTTTGCATTTTCGCTCTTCCTTCCCATCCTTGCATGGCAGATTCCTTCTGTCATTTGCCACAACTCAGATTCAACTTCCTTAAGAGGCTTATTTTAGCTGGTAGCCCCTCCTGTTTAATCATCTTCATTTTATCAAATGGTACCTGAAATTATCTTACTTGTTTCTGTGCTTTTTGGTTTTTTAAAAATTTATTTTTAATTGTTTAAAGTCAGACTTCCTCTTAATGACTCTGAACTCCTTGAGGAGAGACTCTTCACAGCCATATCCCTGGTACCTCTTACATGGTCTGGGCACATAAGAAATTCATACTCTGTGTTGGCTTTTGATTGCTTTAAACCTTTAAGTCGAATCATCTTTGGATGATATTCAGTAAGATGTACTAAGACAAAGTGGAGTTCAGAAATAATTTGGTATTGCGCACTGTGTTCTCTCTTGCATAGTGGCCCACCCTCAATCTGTAGGGTGTACTTCTTTTCCTACTTTTACTTGGCCCAAACTTGTTCTGCAGAGCCTGTTTATTTTCCTACTTATAATAAAACATTGAGTATCTCTGGTGTCAATTGAGAAGTGATGTTCTGTCGTTTGGGGTGATTTTCTAAACAGTTCTGTACTTTTGTAGGCACTTTGGTATAGTCACAGGATTACCATTGATTGCAGTTATTGGATCCTCAATCACTTTGTTCCAGAAGTCAACACTGGCAAAATTTGAATACAAAATAGACAAAGTAGAATAATTTCTTTTATTTATTGCTGAAGTTTCTTTGAGAAGGATGATGGTATGAATTGTGTAATAACTTGAAGGTAACTGAAAAGAAGAATATGCCAGCTTATGAAGCTGCATCTGCTACAGATAGTTCTGTCATTAGGATTAGCTGTTTGCTTATTCCTTAAAAAAATGCACACTTTTTTTTATCATTAGTTAACAGATCTCTCTGACTTTTTCTTATCTGTAATACATTACTTGTAATGATCTGTCTTTTCAGGCTTTGATATTAATTCAGTAAATATTTAATGGTTATCTATCATGTACCAGAAACTGAAACAAGTTGTGGGGATATAGCTGCAAATAAGGTAAAAGCCTCAGCTCTGTTTGTTAAATAAATCAGTGTCTCTTTGGAAGATCAGCATGGGCCTTCAGAGCCTTTGGGATCAGTGCTATGAGCATGAGGTCCCACACACAATCTCTGTGTCATTCTCTTCTCATCCTGCACCTACTGGCACAATGGTTAGTGTCCCATGGCTATTTGAATTACCTATTCTATACCCATCACTGTATTAATATCTAGATATCCAGAGAACAGCTGATTAAAATGTTGTTTTCAGGATCTCTTAATAGAGACAGGCTGGAAAATGAATGCTTTTAACATAGAATTATAAAGTGCAAGAATATTCTGTTGGGGGGTGCAGTGAAAGAGATCTAACAAGCTTGAGGCTGAAACTAAAGGATGAGAAGGAATTTCTGTGATTGGAGGGAGATGAAAATAGGGGGAAATCAGTATAGAAGTTGAGGAGGTAGGCAGCCAGATCTGGATAGGCCTTGAATACCAACTGTCAATCACTGGGAGATTGGGATGGTGCTCACATTAGATTAATAGAGGAATGATCTTTTCAATGGCATTGTGGGGAATAATGTGTAAGAAACAAAGAGAAGGTAGGTGTATACTCACCTTTTCTGAGTTTTGTAGGGAAGCGACATAATCAGGTTTAGGTTGTGTGAAAGGCCACTTTTGCTGCTAGATGGAGAAACAGACCATTAGGGTGAATGGAAGAGCAAGATGAGTTGGGAGGAAATCAGTATTCTGCTAGCATACAGTGATAAGGAGTTCCCCTTTTTATCGTTTCAGGGATTTTTTTTTTTTACTCTGCCTCTTTACAAAAAGATTTTAGTATATTAATAAAAAAAGTTGGGGGAAAAAGTTATTTCCAGATTACCTTTAGCTCTGATGTGTTCACTATCCTTCCAACCTAATGCTCTAACTTGAATCTTCCTTCCCAGATAGCACGTGTGAACAGAAACATCTGAATGTGCCCTTGGTTCTTTATACCAGTTGCTTCTGTTCTTACTGAAATGCTGTTGAAAGGGCTAGTTTTCACTTTTGGTTTCCTTCTCTAGGGTAATCCTGTTTTAATAAGCAAATTCCTTTTAGGCAACCGAGGTATTGAAAAGGAAGGTAGACTGGTGGGTACTCCAGGGATTTGTAAATTCATTTTAATAAACGTGGTTTGGATTATTTATTCTGTTGCCAGTGTGTTTATTATTTAATCAAATTGTTGACAGAAATGACTAATTTTGAGGTAAATCATTAATTCTTCAAGGGAGACAAGTTATATTTTTGATAACCTCTTGAACTGAAGAATATTCAGTATTTGCTCATACCTGTGCCTGAAAAATATTAACACAATCTTAAAGGGGGCAATTAATTTTATATACAGAGAAGATCAGGACAGTTTCATTTTAGTTTATGAAAGTTATTAAATAGTACTCTTGCATACTAAAAATTAAGGAAGAAAATATTTGTCCTCATTACATTTTAAGTGAAAAGATACAGCACAGAATACATATTTTTGAATTTATTGCTTGTGAGCATTTCCACATTACAGCATTTACCTACTCTAGTGTAATTGGCTGTTTACTTCCTTCTAACACTGCCCTCCCAACCAGTCTCGCACCATCTAGGTAAGCACTTGGATATTTTTGATTTGATTAAATGGGATACTTAACTTTTCTTTTTTGTGTTCATTTTTATTTTTACTAGAAAATCCATCTGAAGCAGATTTGTGGCTCCTGAACAGTTGTACTGTAAAAAACCCAGCTGAAGACCACTTTAGAAACTCAATTAAGTAAGTGAAAGTTGTTTTGTTTTTTCCCTATTTTTGATAATCAAGGTAAGAATATCAGCAAATTAGTCATGAAAAGATTCCTAATATCACTATAAATATTGAGCATGTATAAAAAATGTATGAGTTGTACTTCCAAGATTATACTGTTTTGAGTTTACCTGATAAGCTTTAATGAGACCTTTTCTAATATGATTTTTGTATTTGTGTAGTTAGCTAGTAGGTGATTTGAATGTTTGTTGAGTATTAACTATGTGTTTTTCCCAGAGAACCCAGTGCAGACTTGGTGCACTTGCCTCATGCAGCCCATACCTGTTCTCTCTTCTCTGCCTGCCAGCCCTCTTCCAGGTGCTCTGATGCCTCCCTTGTACGGAACTGACCCTGGGCAATTGGCACTTAAGTCCTTTTTGCTTTATTCTCTCAGGTTAAGGTGGAAAAAGCATCCTTTTTTCATGTGTGCTCTGAATCTCATCCCATCCATCTCCCTTGATCATCCCTCATTCTATAATTTTAACTTTTCCAACCCAATTGGCGCCTTTCCATCAGCTTTTGACACATTCAGGTCTAACCAGCCCCCTTATCCCCTCTTAGCTATTGTCCCTGTTTTTCTCTTGCCTTCCCAGCCAGACCTCTTAAGGTTTCCTTCCTTCCTTCACTCTCCTATGTATTCTTTTCCTCTTCATTGTGATTATTATGAAAGATATACAAACTCTGTAGTTTAATAATAAAGTATTAATAAATACACCTGTATTCCCAGCATAAGAAATGCAACATTGTCAAGCCTATAGACACAGTCATGTGTCTCTCACTCATACCCCCAAGAAGTAATCTCCCCCACTTTTTTTTTGGTAGTTGGGGTACCCAGGGCTTTCACACCACTGAGCTACATCCTCAGCCCTTTTTCTATTTTTTATTTTGAGACAGGATCTTGGTAAGTTGCTAAGGCTGGGATCAAACTTGTGATTCTCATGCCTCAGCCCCCCACAGTGTTGGGATTATAGGTGTGTACCACCATGCCTGACTCAAGAAGTAACCTTTATCTTGACTTTTTTTGAGCCATTCTTTTACTTTGGCTAGTAGATTTATCATCTGTTAAGTGCATTTTTAAACAATATATTGTTTAGCCCTATTTTGAACTGTATTTATTGATCTTATGCTGCCTGTGTTCTCTTGAGATTTGTTTCATTTGTTCAGCATTGTAGTCTTAGATTTATTCATTTTGATGAATATAAAATGACTAGCCATTCATGTAAATTATTCATTTTTTTGTGTCAGAAGTTGAACCCACGGCTGCACTCATGCCCGGCAAATACTCTGCCATTAAGCACCCAGCCCCACTGTTTTCTTATTGATAGTTTTAGTTTTTCCCAGGGTTTTGTTTTCATGAACACTGCTGCTGTGACTATTTTAAACATTTTCTGGTGCAAGTGTGTAAGGATTGTTTTAGGATATGCATCTAGTAGTTGAATGACTGGGTCGTAAGTGTGTGTACATTCAAACTTCAGTGGGTAATGCCAATCTCTTTATGCAAATGGATGTATTAGTATTCATTTCCACTGGCAGTGGGTGTGTATGACTGTTATGCCCTGTTCTTGCTATATCCCTATATAGTCAGGGTTCTAAATTTTTCCAAATTGATTGGCAAGGATGTCTTTTATTGTAGTTTTAGTTTGTATTTTCCTGATCATTGATGAAGTTGAACATTTAAAGATATGTTTATTGGCCATTTGTGTTTCCATTTTTTATGAAATGGCTTATCCATTTTCTTGAGTTTTTCTTTTTATTATTTGTGGAAATACATCCTGTCTATTCTGTTTACTAGTCTTTAGATATATATATTTTATTTTCTCCCAATTGCGGTTTATCTTTTCACTTTTTAAAATTATATTTTTTGATGGCTTTAAATTGTGGTTTAACATTCTTGAAGTCTTTACTTTTGGTCTCTGTTCTTTAAAAAATTCTCCTTAACTTTAAGATAGTCTACTATATGGGCCAGGGATTTAGCTCAGTGGTTCTGCCACCTGCCTTGCAAGTGCAAGGACCCGAGTTCAATCCTTGGTACCAAAAAAAGATAGTCTGCTATATTTCTTCTGTTAGGTTCATGCTTTTATCTCTTACATTTGGGTTTGTAGTCCATCTGGAGTTGATTTTTTGGAGGAGATGGTTACAGTACTGTGAAGTGGTCCAATTTAATTTTTTCCATGTAGACAATCCACTGTTTCAGTATCACTTAATTTTGGTTTTTTAAAATCTGTGTTCTTCTTTTGTCTGTGCATTACCCACTCTATCATATGTTGTTATCCACAGATGTTTTTGAGTCTGTCTTTTGCCCCTTTTTTTCATTCCATTTTCTTTTCATTCCATTTCTTTATTCTGATTCTTGTTCTGTAATGTCATATGTAGTATAGATATACTAAGTGTAGATGTTTGATAAGTTAAAATTAGTTGTTTTTTTTTTTCCTGATACTGGGGATCGAACTGAGGACCTTGTGCTTGTGAGGCAGGTGCAGTACCACTGAGTTAAATCCCTGGCCCTTAGAATCAGTTTTTAATTTCAACAAGGAATATTAGTATAATTTTGATTATGATTACATTGAAATTTTAAATGATTTTTGGTGAAAATTGAATGTTCATCATTTTGAATTTTCTATCCTATGAATAAGGTACAGTTATGCACCACTGAATGACAGATACATATATTGAAAATGCATGGTTGGGCAATTTTGAACTTGTGCAAATATTCATTTACACAAACTGAGATGTCACTAGGCAGTGTAACCTTATGGGACCACTGTGGTGTATGTGGTCTACTGTTGACCAAAACATCATTATAGGGTGCATGAGTGTATTTAGGTCTGCTCAGACTTTCTAAAATTGTTTGATACTCCTAATGAAGGTTTTGTGCTTTTAAAATATTTTTTCCTTAAAAACGTAGATACTGAGTTGTTTCAGTAACATCACTGAAAAAAAATCTATCCTTTGTCCCTTTATCTGTGCAGTATTTTCTATCTTTATACTATTATAAATGATGAGTTATAAAACGTTGTCTACAGTGTTTGCATCCTTGGTCTTAAAGGATTAATTCTGGCAGCAGTGTGAAGAATGGCTGGGAAGTTGAGATCAGGAGTTGAGTTAGGCCTGAGTTACAGTAGTCCAGGTACTGAGGGGCTCATTTGAAGTGGAGGCACTTTGGAGGGAGGGAGTTGACATTAGAAGAAAGAATTCCTTACAAGTTCAACATCGAAGAAGATAACTAAGTCTCTGGCTAGAATGAAATAGGGAATTTCAGAAGGGAGTTGAATTTGAGATAGCCTTATTTTTTTTAAGATGCTATATTTTGAAGTCATAGGTAAATATTTTAATAGAGAATGAATATATTTGACTTTTATTGGTTATCTTCTATATGGTGGGGACTGTTTCATGTGCTTTACATGAATTGAATATTGCCCAGCATAATTCTTGCATCCCTATGTAGAGTCCATTTTTATTCCTATTTGATAGGTGAAGTTCTCTAAGGTTCTTCAGGTTATGAATGGTAGAATGGGATTTTAACCTAGGCAGGCTGAACTAGAGTGTATTTTGACTATTATTATCACTATTTTTGCTGTGCTTTCCAGATACGGATACCAGGCAAGTGGTTCTAGAATTGAGGCAAATATCCAGAAGAGTTCTTATTCTTATTGAGTGAGCTATGGTGGGAAGCAAGAAGGTGGGAATGGTACAGAGAAGGCAGGGTCATCTTTAGGAGCAGACAAAGGGAGATTAAACCCAAATATAACTTGTGTTATTTTTTTTTTGTATAATACATAGACTTGTGAATGTGGTTTGATGTATGACATGGTGTTTGAATGATTAAGTGAATTAGTAGTGACATAGAGGAAAAGCTTGTAATTTTCACACTGCAGAACCAGTGGTAACAAGCACATATATACTAGTTTGCTTGACTGAAAGAAAAATTAAGAATATTATAACAATAGGACCTTTTTAAATGACTTTGAAGGCTTTTGATCATTACAACTAGTTCTTACTAAGGTAACGCTTACAATAGTATTTGATGTTTCCAGAGTGAATAAGTCCTGTTAAAGGTTTTCTCAACAACATTGAGAAAACATAAGATTCAAATGATGACTCTTACTCATTTGAAGACTTTTCAGTAACCAATTACCTATTCTTGTCAAGCATTCTGTTTTATTTAGATACTTTTCCATTTGTCACCATCTCCTAACAAAGAAAAGAAAATCAAAGTTGATTAGTGCATAAACTTTACTATACATTAACTTATACTACATACTTGTCTATGTTGTTGTCTAAATTACTTTTCTGGTTGCTGAGACAAAATACCTGACACCCAAAGTTAAAGGAGGAAAGGTTTATTTCAACTGACACATAGAAGTTTCAGTCCGTGATTGTCTCCTGATTTGTCAGCGTCTCTGATCATCTGCTTTTGTTTCTTTTCCAATGTATTCTTAGTATTTAATAGTTGTTTGTCTTTAATTATTCATTGCTTAATTTTGTCTCTTGAGCCACCAGGCAGAAGGCTGCCTCATTTTAACAGGAGCAAGGAAGATAGGTCTGAGAAATTTCTTTCTTTCATTTGGTTAATATAGTTTCATTGGTTAAGAACTAGGAATTGAGAATTTGTGACAAGTTTCCCTAAAGGTTTACTGTACAATTTATTATTATTGTTGAAATGCCTAAGAGTAGGAGTTTAAAGTAGCAAAAAGAGAGGTAAGATTGAGTTTGCTAGGCAGCTTTTGAATGTAAATGCTAATGCCTGTATGAGCTTTGAAAAATGCACACTCTCCTCATGTTTTATGAGGTAGCCTGTTGGATGCAACTATTTCCTCCTGAGCTTTCTCAGTTGCCCTGTCCTTATTTTATCCATTATCCCAACTTGATTGAGACAATATGGCCTTTAACTTGAGAAGATCTTGAGTAAATGAAAAAGATCAAAAGTTAAAAAAAAAAAAAATTTGCTCTTAATGAGAGTATCAAATAAGAAAACTCCTTTGACTAGTGCTTTATAGAAATGTGGGATCTTTTCCATGCCACCTAAAGGGAGGTCATTGAGAGGCTGATGAAAATAAACACGTCTTGTGTGTTCTGTATAAATGACAGGAAGAATAGCTAGCTTGCTTTGATCATGGACTCACAACCTCGGTTTGACCTTGTATGTTTTAACCCAAATGGGCACTGTGGTTTAGCCATACTGATAGTGGATAGACAGTCATTCCCTCTTTTAACCTCCTTCGCTTGTAGAAATTAATGGTAATGCTGTAGGGATGATTTGTATATCTGAGAGGAATTACTTGCAAGAGCAACTGAAAATGGCAAAATGGATACAGAAGAAAAGTGTGTGTTTGGAACAGAGGATACCTGCTTGTTATAGCATCTTTTCTTTCTAGAAAAGCTCCTTACATAACAACAGTCTGTTTAGCAAGCTTAAAGATTATTGGATTCTCATTCCTATTGTGAAAATATTATTTGTTTTATGTAAGTTTATCTTTGAGTTCTAGAATTGAAGTTGAGGAAACTACCAAAATATTATTTCAATTTGAATTTATAAAATAATCTTCAAAAACCCTGACTTGTTACAAATAGAGAAATCTTTGCTCTTTTAGTTAGTAATTAATTAACCAATTTAAAAGAAAATAAAAAACCAAACTGATTCTGTTATTTTGATTCGCTAGTAGTCAGGTTATTATTTTAAACTAAATATTGTTTTAGTTAATTTTAAAATTTCAATTAATGTTTTTTGGCCTTAGAAGATAAAACCATGTTGGCTTTTAGTCTGGCTTTTTACGAGAAACAAGTTAGTTAATATAGAGTTGTTAAGAGTTTAACTTGTTTTTTTTTAAATATTACACTTCATTGATTTTTTTGTTAAACTTAGATATTTTAATTTTTCTACTTATGTGAAGTGATGCTTTAGTTCAGTATCAGGTTTATGTTGTTATCTAAAGTGTCAGCCACAGATGTAGTGAATTATTATTTTTACTGGTCACAGTCTTCTTCAGCCTTCATCGTCCATAAAAAGTTTCTTTCCGTGTGGAAAGTTAGTTATGAATCTTGGACTCTTTGACTTCATATTATTGGTCAGGTATTGCTAAGTAAGATTTTTTTCTATTCTCTAAACAGTGCTGTGCTGAATGAATTTGTATTTTCCTTCCATTTTTCATCTATTTCCAGTGTTAATTTGCCAGTGGACTGATTTCTTCAAAATCTGTTTCTGACCTTTTTCTTCCCAAGATCCAGACTTGTATTCCAGTGTTTCCTAGACTTCTTCATATGGATGGCCCACTAATGCCTTCAGTCATGACATAAGCGCCGCCTCCTGACCAACTTCACCTATTCTCAACATGGGTCCTGCTCTGCTGCCTGTGTTCTTGGGTTGCAGTCATCTAGGTTACTTGTTTCCTTCCCCATCTTGGCCCATTCTCAAGGATCTTTCTCCCTTAACCCTTCCGTCCTCCTGTCTTATGCCCAGTGTTATGTGTTCCTCATGGAACCTGCAGGAAAACACCTTGATCCTATGTTTCATCAAATTGTCACAGGCTGGTTGCTTACCTTTGAATCGAATCCTTTCTCTCCATCACTTGGTTATGGTTCTCATTATCTGCTACCCGTATTACTGTATGGTTTTTAGCTTGTTCTTAGCTCCTTTCTGTTCTAGTTAATGCATTCCTTTCCTTGAACCTCTTTTAATTAGGTTTTCTTCCCCCAACAGGATAAAGATATAATTTCTTAGTATAAACAGATATTTTAAAATTTGTTCCTTCTTTCTCCAACCTCTTTTCTTGCCATTTCCCCTTAGACTTTTACTCACCCCAGATTATAAAGTTTTTCGAGCACGTGTTTGCAGATGCTTTTCTTGTCCCCCTGGACTATCCTCTTCCTCCCTCCCAGATGCATGTGTGTGTTGTGTACACTCCCACCCCCGCCCTGCAACCCCCCCCCCCCCCCCCCCCGTTCATCCATCTTTGGAACCTGTGTCCAAGGCAGTATCATCTGTTAGATCACCTCCCTGCCAATGCTCACCCCTTCCCTCCAAGGTCCTCAGAGGGATTCATGCTTTATCCTGGGCTGCTGCTTTATCCCATGCAAACATCTATTGATGTCTATTGTTGTGTATTATATTTTATTACTTGTTTACATATTTGATTCTTCTGTGAGATTGTGAATCATGAGGTCAGGGTATTGACCTCAGGAAAATCTTTTTGCTTAGGCTCTTTGACCCTGTGATTTTACTGTGTAATGATTTTTCGTTTTCCTGGGAAACAGATACCACTGGTAGACTTAAGAGACTAATCTAAGAATGGTCCCCCAGGGCTGCTGTGAATCACTTGTCAGAGACAGGGTATGTATTTGCAAAAAGGAGGAAGAACATTCTAATATTCAAATATTGTATCAAGAGGCCCTCTTTTAAGAAATTGTGCTGTCTTGCTTTTTGCATTTTGCCTATAGAGTGTGACAAAACAGTTTCTTTCCTGAGATAAGATGTAAAAGGGGCTAGACTCCTGCCTTTTTGGAGTAGTCACCACCTGGTCATGCTGGCAGGAGCCAGGGTATGTATGGCGGGACGTTGTTTCCCCAGCCAAACTAATGAGCAGGGCCTACTTCAGGGTGTGGCCATTGGATTAATTGAGACCTCTCATCTTGAGGCAGGGGCTGTGGCAAGTGGATAAAAACCTGATGGTGTTTGCCTTTCAGTTTGGCTCACACTTAGAATTACAGAACACACATTGTAAGATTAGGTTAACCTGATTCTTTTCTGGGGGAAAAGAGTTGAAGATCATCATTCTTCTGTCAGTGCATCAATAAGTCATTAATGTAGTATGCTAAGTGTATTATAATTTATATAAGTGATATAAATATTTCAATTTCACAACATTGCCTAACATTTGAGAATCAAATTGTATAATTTCAATGAATGAGCACAAAACACCAGGCAAACTACCATAATTGAAAAATCAAAAAGCCCCAGCCAGCTGTGGCAGAAGACATGTGTTAGAAAGGTGACCCACATATAGGAAGGCTCTTGGGAAAGGGGAGTCACAGATCGTAAGGGCAGTGAAGTTGTTTTTCCTGTAATGAGGCATCTTTGTGCTGCAGCACAGCCTTGTAAATAGTTAGCATTGAGTTATCCTTTGAATTGATGCAAAAGCAAATTTCTCTGGATAAGTTGTTTCCGAATTAGGTTTTATCATCTACCATGTGTTAGTACATTTTGTTCCCACTCTTTTATGCATGTCACAGTGCTGTATAGTCTACTTTATATTGTAGCTGGGAGTTTGTAAACACCCCCTTCCCCCCACCATGAGCTAGTTTGTAGTTAATAATGCTAGTGGAGGAACAGCTTTCTGGAAATATTAAATAATTTTTTATTCCTAAAGTGAAGGATGAGAGTTATGGATGTCTTGAGCAGATTTTCACTAATTTCCTGTTATGGGCTCTAAATGACTTATCTGCTAACCATGGAAAAATGCAGATGAATGGGAGGGAAGATAGAAGATTATCATGTGGCATGTTCCAGTGAGAAATTGGATTGGAAATAAGCTCAAAAGTATATTTGAGAATTGAGTTCATGGTTGACTTTATAAGAACAAAATGAAGGAATAAACTTATAGTTAAGAAATTGATAATTTAATTTGCAAATCCGGAACAGAGAAGCAGTTCAGAGGTAGTAAATCATTTTAAAATGCAAAACTGAGTTGAGTACTTATCTAAAATCTTTTTGGAGAACAGTATTTTGCATATTTCATGATTATTGTTACATCAACAGTTGCTTTGTTTTTGTCATTTTATGTGGTGAGTAAGCGAAGGAGGTTAGTGTATTATGTACTGGCAACAGCTGGTTGATGGCATTGAATACTTGCGTAATTAAATATATGTGCTGGCTGTTCTCCCACCTCTGGAGGTAGAGGCTCCAGAAAGCACGCAGGAACTTGCTGTAGTAGGTTAAAGAAGAAACCAGCATGATCTAAGCCAGTTCTTTCAGCCAAGAGTGATTTCCTATTGTTTTGGTTTGAAAGACATCCTGCTTATTTTTGGTGTGTGTGTATATAACAACAGAGAAAAAAGCTTCTGACTTTTTTTCTTCCCTTATTGTTGTCTGTGTGATAAACATAATTTTTCTTAATTTTTAATAACTCAGTAGTATTGTAGAATAACTGATAATGAATCAATGAAAAACATTTCCTTTAGAACTTTAACACATGCTACAAAAGTTTTAGATATTAACTGTTTTTGTTCCCTTGTGGTTGCTCTTGGGTTCATGTGTACTCTGGGCCACATGAATGAGGTTGCTTAGATGTTAGAGTATACTGAGGCATGGTTTTCTATGATCCTGGAAAATTGGGTGGAGTGGCAGTGAAGAAGTAAAATCTGTAGGTGATATGCAACTCTGCCTTTAGCTGATAAATAGTGTACAGTATTCTTAGGAAATAGCTGTGTATGCAAATCTTCCTCAGAGTATGTTTACCCTTTCCACTGTTTTCATGACTAAGCTGAAGCCAGTCCCCACTGTATCTTGGAAGACAGGATGGCACTTTTGTGGATATTACACAGCGTGTGCACACACGCTCCAGCTCAGCTGTGTGTGACTTCCCACATAAATAACTGTATTTAATTATCTGTCTGTATTCCTTTTCACAGTTCCTTCGAGGCAGCCGCCTGTGTCTTTTATCTGTATCTCAGTAGCTGGTAGAGTGGATGACAAAGACAGCGGAACAAATGAGTGACCCAGCTCACACACTTGCTTTCTCCATTCATTCATCTTCCCGATCCCCACCACCCTCGGCCTCTGTCAGAACTCAGGACTTCTCTGTGGATTTTCATAGTGCCTGTTTTTTTTCTTCTTAAGTCTTTCTTGTTAGTTTCCATTACTTTGAATTTAAGTTCAGCTACTTGTCATAAAGGTCCAACAAGCAGAGGATTAAATAAGATAGGGATTTATTTTTCTGATATATGCAAAGTCCACAAATAAGTTGCTGACTTTGTTTACCAATTCCGGGTTTTTAGGGCTGTGGTCTGTGTTGCTTCATTGGTTTTTCCCTTGTGTCAAATGGTTGTTGCTTTCCAGCCATCATATGTGCTTTCTCAAAGGGAAGAAGTAACAGAGGGGGTGTGCCAGCCGAGACTGCCCTTCCTTTGTAGGAGCTGGATAGGAAGCCTCACTCAAAACCCTGTTTGTGCATCTCACTGTTTGGCACCACATCCGAGGCCTACTTCTGTTTGTAAAAGAGGCCAGGAAATGTATTCATGTGTTCTAGACTGGGCACACTGTTGCTCCCAAGCAGAGGTGGGCTTCTGTTTGTGAAGAAGGGAGGGAAAACAGTCACTGGAGCTAACCTGATGTGTCTATTACAGAGTGCAGACTTTGGGGCAGGGTAGGTGTTTTGTCATTGAACAGGCCAAGTATAAGGAGGAGGTATTCAACATACTTGGAAACAAACCATCCTTCTTTCTGTTACCTTTATTCAAAACATCCAAGAAATTACATTGGAAAACATGTTCTTTTTTTTTTTTCAATTCCAAATGATCTTCACAGAAGTAGTAACAGAATGAACTGTGTCTGTGGGCAGAGAAATTCATGGCTCAGATACTGCACAAACACATTTTAATAAAAATGTTGGGACTTTATTTATATATAGTTTTGGCAGGACTGAGGATTGATCCCAGGCCTTCTCACTAAGCTACATTCCTAGCCCTTTTAATTTTTTTTTTTTTTAACTTTAAGACAAGGTTTCCTTAAGTCAGCTAAGTTGCCCAGGCTGGAGTCAAACTTTGATCCTCTTGCCTCAGGCTCCCAGAGTGTAGGTATGCCCATCTTCTACTTTTAATAAGTTCAGTGACCATATTTACAATGAAATGTATAAGGAAACTGTCTATTTTTCATTGTTTCTGATTCAGCTCTGTCATATAGTAATTATGATCCTAGCTTCAAAACTAGAAATTTCAAAAGAATTTAGACAGGAAACGAATACAATCTGTAATGATTATCATGTAGAGTTTTGACCAATTAGACAAAAGAGCCAATGAAAATTAAATTCTTTCTATAATTAAATGTTAGCAAATAGTACTTTGCATAATTCTAGAAAGTTTGTTATAGCTGAGAACAGTGCTTCCCTTCACCAAGATAGAAATGTAATGTTTTAGGTTTAACTTCAAGAAAATGAAGAATTGTGTGAAAATCTAGCCCATGGGAAGGGTTTACTGTAGATTTCCTGTAAGTTGGTCCATTGGATGCCATTAGAGGGAAGTTTAGGATATCAAACCCTTGCCCTAAAAAAAATTCATTTTCATCCTTGAATACAGCCTCCATGTTCGCAAGTGTCTTTTGTGTGTGTTCCTACAGAGATACAGATACTATAGTATTGAGTCATTGTCATGAACTAACCATGGCATGATTCTGATAGTGTGTAGTGTTTCAGATTTCTGATACTTTAGTGTTTTTCTTTGTGTGGTGCATGTATGTGTGTATTCCTGTCTGCCTTTTTCAATGTATTTAAGAAACTAACCGATTCACATGATCTAAACTGTTTTGAGAAAAATATAAATTAAAGTAGATGTCAAGGATCTCTTTAGCAATGTTTTAAAAGTCAACACCTCACCCTTTGTACCAACCAAGATGTGCTTTCAAGCTCATAAATTTCTTTTCTGTTACAGAAGAGATCAGATAACCAAGTTTATGGCAAAACTAGAAAGTTTAATTTGTTTTCCTTAAATAATTGTCGATGTTTTATTATACTTAATGAAAGAAAACTTTTTCTTTAAATGAGAAAATGGTTTGAGTCAATGTATTTTTTAATGTTTTGGTCATCCATAGTTGAAACATGGACTAAGTCGTCGTTGGGATATTTTTGCCAATTTGAGAAATAACAAAGGATTCGGTGTTATTGAACAAATAAATTTAAATTTAAAAATTTAGATATTAATAAAAAAATGAGACTTGAATTAGTAGATATTCCATTGAACAAACTCTAAGAAACTTAAAAAAATTTCTTTGGATTTTCTAGGCTACAAGCTTTTTTTTATTTTTGTCATTTCAGAGAATTGTACACAGAGAAATTTGAAATATTCGGACTTGGTAATTTTAATAGGTGACATGAGTGCTACGCAGTATATTTGGGACTTTTACAAATCAGGATGAGCTGGACATAGTGGTGCACACCAGTTGTCCTAGCATTTTGGATACTGAGGCAGGAGGACTGCTACAAGTTTGAGGTCAGCCTAGGCTACATAGTGAGTCAAGGCCAGCCTGAACCACATTAAGAGACCCTGTTTCAGAAACCAAACACCAAAACCAAAAATAATCAGGGTGACCATGGGCCAGTGCTGCCTGGCCTGAGTATATTGTCCCACTGCCTGCATGACCTTGTGTACCTGTTAGAGCCATAGTGTTGGGTGTAGAAGGGAACACGGATGTGGCCGAGATGCTGGGTCCTGGGCAGAAGATGCCCTGTGCCAGTGGGGTTGAGGAAAGTCCTTGTCTGTGGTCCTAGTGTTGATGGAGAGTGGGATTGGGAGGCAGGAATCCTCCTCTCTCCTGTAGGCCTGGGCAGTGCTCCTGAATGATCCTTTTTATATAACCAGTGTTTTGTAATGTACCCTTTACTATTCTGAAGTGAAATCCACCAGTGTTACAATCTACCTATGCACATAGTTATACATGAGTTAACACAATGCTCTGCATGTAATTAATACAAGGGAGAATATACAAAGTATTGATAATGTAATACATATTTCAAGGTAGAAATATTCAGTCATAAATTATGAAATGGCCTATCCAAAGTTACAGTGACTCTCAGAGTAATGAATGTGATCTGCTATTTGTGTAGCCTTAACAGCTTCAGTTGGAAGAACAGCACTGCTCCAAAATGTGAAGTGTTTTCCCCAAATAGATGACGACTCTTGCTAGTTCTTAATACAAAGTATGCTCTTCTCTCCATTTTCACAGAAGTTACATTCTGAAACTGCATGAGAAATACATTGTATGTAAAATAAAGTTGGGTTTTTACGAGATGTTGTACACATTTGTTGTACTTACATGAATATTCAGTAGGTTGTTCCTGATCCACACAGGATGTGTGGAATTCTTCGTAGGAGGGACCTGTGCAGGCAAGATGTGAAGCACCTTGATTTTTGCCCACTCAGTAAATGGCAGTTGCATTGTGCAATCAGCCTCACAACCAAAAGCATTGATAGGTTGATTGGCCTGAACCCCCACAACAAACAGTGAAGAATAGGAATATATACATACACATGTACACATATGTATTTATGAACATATGTATACGTACATGTCCACACATATATATACATATATGACATTATAAATACTGTTAAAGAGTTCTTAAATTTGACAACTTGAATGAAAAACACCCAAATGATGTGGATAAGTTTATAGAAGATGTGTGAGTGAAGCATGAGAAGGTTTCATTTTTCCAGTAGTCAGGGAAATACAAATTAAAATGCGATTTCTTTCTTTTTTTCATACTAGATTTTTGTTTGTTTATTAGAGATAAGACTAAAACTCCTGAGAGTGTGGGAAAATATTTGTTCTGATATATTGTTGGTGGGAGTTTGCATTTCTATAATCTTCAGGGAAAGTAATTTGTTGATAAGTTGTTTAAAAATTAAAAATATGTATGCTTCTTGATTTAGCAATCCTGAGTTTTATGACTTCATCCTACAGATGCAAAAAAAACACCTGCCCATAAGGGTAGGAATATGTCATTTGTTTCGTCATTGTTTGTGATACAAAGAATGTTGTAACAAATTTTAGACTGTCTTAGGTAGTCTCCGCTCTGGGCACACTGTAAAACATCTTACTGTGAATCTGCTTAAAACATCTTACTAGAATCTGCTTAACATCAAGTTGCCCAGGTGAGAGGCAACTTGAGGGCCAGTCCACCATAGTATTTCAAACCATCTTCTTTCTGACTTACTAAGGACTGTAATGATACTACTACTTATCGAATCCTTTCAAGTACACAGAAATACACTGTTTTTGAAGTGATTGTGTTTGTTCCCATGTAAAGATTTAACTAGTTTTCTCTGTCAATTACTATGAAACAGTTCTAGCCTTATTTTACCAGTTATAAAATATATTTCTTGGCTTATTTTTTCATTTTAGGGCTGGTCAGAAGAGACATTTCAGATATTTACCTTAATAGATTTTGAACTTTTATCTAAAAGAAATGTTTATGTTCTCTAGCCACTGTGTTAAAATATGTATAGAATCTCTCCCATTTGGTAGCAATATCCTTTCATTTGATTTCACTTTGCACTGTCCTTGAAAACAAAATATACTGGTCCTGAATGACATTCTTATGGATTTTCCAAAGTAAGTGATGTTTGCACCACATCTTGGCAGCTATGTTTATTATAATATGGTAAAGAGAATCAGTCATTAATTAACACATTTGTTGAATGCTTATTTTATGTTATAGGCTTTGGCAGTTCAGCAATTAGTAAGATACAGTCACTGCTCTTGGGAATGAGAGGTTGGTTAAGAAGGGCAAAGTTTCAGCCAGATAATTATAAAATGGCAGTGTAAGTGTAGTTATACCACACTTGTGGACAATGATATCTGAATGGGTATGAGTGTACTTCATTTTTCTATATCTTACACCTTATTCAAGTCTATATTCACGCTTGGAGATATACACACATATGTGTCTATATATGTGTGTGTATGTATGTATCTCCTTTCTCTGCAAGATAAGCAAAATTTATCTCATAATAAGTTTCAAGGAAAGACAGGTCACCTTTGATTAAATTACTGGTTCAAAGATGTCAAAGGTCCTAGGTACTAGGTATTTTCTATTTTTTTTCCTGCTGCACAGTGTTCGTTTTAACAGCTTGGTCTTTGTGAGGGTATGCAGTTACTACTTTCATATGGAGGCTGCCTCAGTTTCAAGATACCATGTGTAGGGGAGCTATTTCTTTTGTGTCATTTTCTTTTTTATAAATTTAAAAATTAGACATCATTAGAAAAGTTGTGAGAATATTAAACTGAATTCTTGGCTGTTCAGTGCCCAAATCCTCAGATGCTAATATTTTACCACATTTATTTCTCTTTGGGATAGATAATATATTTTTGTGGCTAAAATTTCAAAAGAAATGAGTATATAGTAGAAAACTTCCTTGCAGTTCTGACACTGGCCACCCCAAGCCCCTTGCCATAGTATTATAGGCAAGTATATCCTCCATCCCTTCCTCTGTCTCCTTCCTCTTCCTTCTTCTGCCTCCCTGCATTCTGCTTTCCTTGCCTCCCTTTGTTTTTCCAGCTGAGTATCCTGGAATCATTCAGCATAAGTCAAAAGCTTCCTTATTCTTTTATTTATGGATTCATAGAATCCTATTTCATGCTCCTCTCTATGGATTCATAGTGGGTTTTTTTTTTGGTACCAGGGATCAAACTTGGGACCTTGTGCTTGTGAGGCAGGTGCCAGAACCACTGAGCTAAATCCCTAGCCTGGATTCATAGTGTTTTGTATATCTCAAATTTTATTCAACTAACTGTTTATTTCCTTAAAAATTGGCTATTACTAATATTGTTTATAGACATGTTTTGGAGGAACTGTGTTTTGTAGAATATTTAAACAATTATAATTTGTATCTTAATATCCTTACTGAAAAGTTGCAAAGTAAGTGTTAAGGCTTCTATAAACTTTTCACTTCCACAGTGAGAGAGATCACATTCATTTATCTTTTATTACAGTATATAGTTATAACTATTTTTGTTTAGTTATAACTTTTTATTGTTAATGTTATTAATCTCTTGGTTATTTTAGTTCTCTTTATTAAAAATTTCATCTTTATGCCAGTGTTCGAGATGCCATTTTTATTCATCAAATTTCTAAATTTACATGTCTATTTTCAGCACTGTGTTCCATGCCTCAGGTTTCTTTCTTTCTTTCAGTTCCATCCATACTTTTTATGTAAGTTCTAGTTATGTTATGATTTAACATCTGTTGGGGTTAATCCTACCTTGGTTTTTCTTTTTCAGTGGTTTTTTGACTGTTCTTTCATATCAATATTTTTCAGATGACCTTTAGTATTATCTTGTCTTAGCCCATGGAAAGTCTAGCTAGCATTTTTAGGGGTAAACCAGAAATTAATTCATAATAAGCTAACTTAGAGGTACAGTCATTTTTATGATGATTATGATGATTTTATGATGATACAATAACAGGAGCATCCAGTTTACTTCTGTGTCTTTCAGCAGCGTCTTAATGTTTTCCAGTACAGAGTTTTGATGTGTCTTGTTATGGTTACTGCTTTGATGCCCTCCCCCCACCCCCCCGCTGAAATAAATATTGTCTCTACTACCTGTAGATGTTTTTGCTATCATTTTGACCCTGTTACTGGTTATTGTTTGTTTATATAAATGCTGTTGTTTCTATATGTTCATTTTATATTGCCTTGCCTTACTGAAGTTTTTTTTTTATAGTTTGAGTTAATATTTATCATTTTTTCTAGGATTTAAAAACCATGCTATCATTTTGTCAGCAAGTGGACTTTGGATTCTTCTTTTCCCAATTTTTATTCTTTAAATTTATTTCTCTTGTTAATTGCATTGGCAAATACTTACACTGTAGATATTTAATTAAACTAGTGGAAATAGTGGATAATCTTGCCTTGTAACTTAGTGAAGATAGTGACATTAGTATGTCTCCCATTAAGTAAGAAACTGGCTTTTGGACTATATATATTTTGTCACATTAAGACAGTATCCGTAAATTCCTGTTTTCTTAGCATTTTATTAGGTGTGGCAGGAGAATTTTTTTTTTGGTTGTTACTGGGGATCGAATTCGGGTCCTTGTGCTTGCGAGGCAGGTGGTGGAACCATTGAGATAAATCCCCAGCCCTTGCAGAATAATTTTTTTTTTTTTTTACTGATGACAATTTATTATATTTTGGTAGCACACAGACCAAATATTAATAATACCAGATTATGCCTATATAGAAGTGGGCATTGATAGATGACATTCTATGGGGAATATATGCTTTTAATCATCATGTTTTAGTTGTTTGATCTTCTGCTTATGCCGTTCAATTTCTTTCTCCATACACTCAATCGCCTTTTTATGATGATAGATCTCATCTTCATGATGTTTCTTCAAGGCTTCCAGTTGTTCTTTAGTCTTCTGTTGGAAGAACGGCTCCTCTTCAGCCTGCTCTCTCTTCCCAAAGGCCCCACCGGCATCCCGAATCGAGCCAGAGGAACTCTCATGATCCTGCCATTGTTCCTAAGGCAGAATTCCCTCCTCACTTGGCATGGCAGCTTATCTATAGGCGCTCTCTTGCAGAAGAATTTTGATGAACACATTTCAGAAGATGATGAAATTATTTTTCCCTTTTAGATATTGTATATGTTGTATAGTATTAGTAAGTTTTCTAATATTGGACCAACCTAGGATTACAGGTGTGAATTCCTTGTGTGTGTTTTTTTATTATTGCGTTGAATTCTCTCTGCAGAAATACTCAGGATATTAGCATTGATATCCTTGTGTGACATTGGTCATTTTTTTTCCCCATTAAGTTTATTGGTACATTTTAGGTATAAAATACAGTTACATTTATCATTGGGATCTTGTATCTGTACATGAGTATCTTGGTTCTTATTTTTTTTCCCTTTCCCCTGCCCTCCCTTCACCCCTTCCACCCTTCCCTATTTGCAAAGATTTTGTTTCCATTTTTTTTCCTTTTCTCATATTTTTTCTTTTCCCTTCTTTCCTTTCCCCCACCCCTCCCACTTCCCCTACTCCTTTAGACCTTTTCTTCCTATTATACAATATCATTTATACATTTTTTAAATTACCATATCAAGATTTAGACTACATTACCACAGATTTTACAGAATTGAAAAGGATGCAGAAAGCATATTACAAAAATTTGTTTTGAAATAAATTTGACAACTTCTAAGAAGTACCTTGGAAGATAAATTAATGAAACTGACTCTGGAGGAAATATAAAATTTGAATATCACCTATTAAAGAAAGTATATTCCTAGCTTGAAAACCTACCTATATGACAACAGGCTCCTCATATACATTTTTTTGTGTGTGTGTGTGTGTGCCGGGGATTGAACTCGGGACCTTACGCTTGCGAGGCAGACGCTGGAACCACTGAGCTAAATCCCCGGGCGAGGTTCATATACATTTTAACTGATGAATTATATCAAACATTTAAAGGAGAAAAAAAAGGAATACTTCTCCCCTCTTTAGGAAATCAGCATTGTGCTAATAAAACTGGATAAAGATAATAGAAGAAAAAAGTACCAACATAGATAAAAATTTGTTTAGCAAAACAAATATTAGAAGTCAGATCTGGCAGTATGTAGAAAGTGGTTTTATTATAGGGATGGCAGTGTTGGTTCAGCATTGGAAGATCCACCCCTATAAGTAACATTTTAACAGAGGAAAGAAAAAAGCCATATGATCCTGTCACTAGTTGGGGAAGAAGTATTGGACTAAGTTCTACAGCTGTTCATGGTAAAAGCTATCAGGAGACTAGCAGTAGAACAGAACCTTTTCAACAGATAAGCCATGTACTCCATACTTCCAGCAAAAACGCCTTATATGAATGGAAAAGATACAGTGCTTTCTCCCTAAGGTGGGGAACAAGGGCAGATATACGTACTCTTCATCTGTCCATTAAACTTTGAAACAGGCCCAAACCAAAATAGTCTGGCAGTAAAAAGAAGCAATTAGCATACGATTGGCAAGATAGAAGTAAGATCTTTATATGTAGATGAAATGATCATCTACAGAGAAAATAGTAATAAATCTCTAGGAGCCTCTAGAACTTGTATTTGAATTTAGCAGGATTAGAAAACACAAGGTATATATAAAAATTCAGGTCTGTGTATACTTGCTGTAAATGAAGAATTGGAAATTTAAAAGTTATGTAGGAGTACAAAGGACCTAGAAAAGTAAAAAGGAAAAGAAAAAAAACTAGCGTTGGAAGACATTTAGTACCTAATTTTCAGACCTCCTCTAAAGCTGCAGTGATCAAGGCAGTGTTGGCTTAAGGAAAGACATAGATCAACATTGGTCATTTCTGAAGTGTCTTTATATAGTTTGGGATTGCACTCAATAAAGAGAATTAGGACACTTCCCTTCATTTGGTGCCCTCTGGAATAATTATAAGTCATTGAAACTATCTGGTTTTGAAAACTTACAATTCTACTTGCAAACTTATTTCGGCCTTTTGCTTTTCTTGTGAGATGGTTCCTAAATAAATTTCTGTATGTCTTCTGTGGAAATTGGTCTGTTTAAACTTTCTATCTCCAATGGAGGCAATTTTGGTAATCTGTTTTTGTAAGAAATTATCCATACAATTTTGTTTTTAAGATTTATTGGCAAAAAGTCTGTAAAAATGATGTTACAATTTTAAAACAATTTTTTCCCCTCAGGGTTCTAGGCATTGAACTCAGGGCTTTCACACTGACCTACATCTTCAGACTCTATTTATTTGCTTGATTTTTTATTTATTTAGCGACAGGCTATTGCTAAGTTGCCCAGGCCGGGTTTGAACTGGTGAGCCTCCTGATTCACCATGCCCAGCATTTAAAACAATTTCTTGATATTTGAAAGACAGGTGGGTTAGAAATAAAGATTCATTGTTCATACTTTCTTTCACTGAATTTCTTAAAAATGTTTCTCCATGTTGCCTTGCATTAAACAACAACAACAACAACAACTCTAGTGCCAATTAAATTTATTTGGCTTTATTCATTATCTTTTTTTGGCTAGAAACATTGAGCTTCTTTCTTTGTTTTTGAAGACTTAAGAGTTTAGGGTAGCCAGGGATTTAGCTCAGTGGTGCGGCTGCTTGCCTAACAAGTGCAAGGTCCTGAGTTCGATCCCCGGTACCAAAAAAAAAAGTTTAGGGTATATCTTGGATTTGATTGTTTAAGGTAAGTTCTCTCAGGTTCCCATTGCCCCTTTCTCTTACTTCTAGAAAATTTTCTTCGATTATAGTTTTAAGTATTATTTCTGTCCTTTTTGATTTCTTTTTAAAAGTTTTCTTCTTAGACTACCATTTTTTAAATATTTTCCCTTCTTGTTTTCTAATTCTATTACTTTCTCTTTGACTTTGTTTTTATTTATTTACCTCACTTTTACTGTCTTAATTTCCTGCCTTTAATACTGTCTGTTGAAATTTCTTTAGAATTGTTAAGTAGGATCATAATTGGGTGGACCTTCTTGGGAAGGTGCTTCGAAGGCCTAATTTCAAGTCTAGATTTCAAATAAAGACTAGAGTATTTATTCATAGCCAATAGTAAAAGAACATTCCAGACAGATGGAAAACACCTCAAAAAAAATTGTTCGTTGTTTTCTTTGCCATTCCTACTGTTACTATGCTGGTCCCACCCCTCTTTAAGTCATGCCTAGATTATTACTAGGAGCAAAAATAATATCTCAGACCTGTTTTATTCTCTTTGGAATCAGCTGACAAAGGATGCATTATAATTAGTGGCAGTGAATAGAATAAATTAAATATATGAATTTCCTATTTGTAATTTGACTGCTTGAATATTAGGTAAAGTGAATGGCATTGTTGTCCATGGCTTGTGGCTCAGGTTGCCTGTGATTGTGTGTTCAGCAAGTATCAATCATCTCATGTATTGGATACCATGCGGTTCACTGGAGACATGGACTCTATCTTCAAGTATAAATGAAACTTTAGATGAGACTCTTAAATCTAGTTCTAGTCTGTGTTAAATGGCTTTACAGAAGGACTCAGGTGGAATTAAATTATGCAGCTCTGGAAAGATTAATGAGTACTGCTTTCAAAATATGCTGGAAGAGTATATTGTTTTTAAGACTATTAACGTTGATTTGTAAAAACTATAAATTTAACAGTAATTGCAGACTCTCAACTGTTGTTAGATTTTGTTACAGCATTATATTTGAAATTTGTTTTCTTCTTTGGATATTCCAAACTAAGGAAAACAGAATTTCCTGCCAATAAAGCACCATTAGCAATATTTGATTCCTCATGTTCACTTGCTCAAACCACGACTATTCTAGGACTAGTCCTTTATAAGAATGGCTAAAACGACAATAGGGTGTCATTTGTGTGGCATTGTTTTTTTGTAAGTAGGGCTTTATATTAGTTGTGAACGTTGTCTCCCTCTATATCTGTGTTTCTCTTGAAGGCACTTTATCCCGATTAAAAGAAAACCTTTCCTTTCTATATGTAGCTCTGTTTGCAAAGCTGGCAGGACAGGCCACATTTGGATCAAATCTTGAGCCTTAGAAAACATTGAAGAATGTAATCTAACAATACTGGTTCTGTTTACCAAGGTGAGGCTCTTTGTAACAAGGCAAATTTTAAACCTGTGTTTCTTGTTTGCCAGCCCACAAAGAGGCATCTTATTTTATCATCAAGGTTTTCTGCCATCAGGATATGATTTTAAGAAAGGAAAAATAATAGTTTTTAACTCTAAAGATACTGAAGTATTTAATACCTTAATCGAACAATCAGTATTTTGTGAACAATAGAAAAACAGGTTAGGAAGGACATGGGGTTTCTGTATTATTTGTTGCAACACATTAGTTGGAGATGTTGGCTCAACCTTCTTCCTGGTTGGCCTGCTTTACTTCACTTGTTTCAAAGTTGTTATGAATGTGTTTATAATTGTTTTAAAAGATGGCCTATGTAGGAAGATAAATCCCTCTAAAGCACATTATTGAAAGTTGTTATAATAAGCTAGAGTCTAAGATGTTTCTAGGTCCTGTGGATACTTTACCTTGGAAAAATCCGTTTCTTGCATGTTTCTTGTTGATATGACTTTGCACTTGCCTTGTATCTGGGCTGGCTCAAATCAGAATTTGCCTGGATCTGAATTTTCCATTTTACTGCCTTTATAAATTTACTGAATTACTGTTTTATGCTAGGCATTGTATTAGGGGCCAGTGATAAAAATAGGAATAGGAAAAAGTCCTGTCTGCCATTTGATAGAAAGACAGAGGGCCAGCTATCAGTTTATTACTTTTTAGCTTCCAATCCAGCCTTCAGTTTTGCTTTGCTTTGTGATACTAGGTCTGGACCCTATGATAGTTGTCCTTTTTTAGCTGGTGGGAAGATAGCTTTGTTAGTAGAGTGTACTTGAGGAAAACTGCAAGTAGATAGCAACAGAAAAGCATTTCTCTTCTGGGCTCAAGTCCTCTTCATTTTTTATTCACTATAGCAACCAAGATGAGTGCGTGGAAGGCCTGGTGGGGCTTGCATAATTTTGTTGACCCTGCCTCCTTTCCAGTGACTGCAGGATGTCTTAGTCTGCTCCAGCTGCTGTAACAAGATACCATAGAGTGGGTGACTTGTAAATAATAGAAAATTTTTGCAGTTCCATAGGGGGAAGTCTGAGATCATGGTGCCATCAGAATTGGTGTCTGGTTCATAGATGACACCTTACAGTTGTAGTCTCATGTGGTGGAAGGGGCTGGGTAACTCTGTGGGGCTGTTTTATAAGGGTTCTAATCCAACTCGTGAGGCTCAGCTGAAGCCCTAATTCCATCCATCTCTTTTGTACCATTGTTTTCATATATTTAATTATACATGATGTACACATGTATAAGTGTACAGAAGTGAAATTTGTGATTACTTTAAAAACATCTCTCAGATCAGTTAAGGATAAGAAAATTAAAAATATATTTATTTCACCTGTGTTTACTCCTTCATTGATGCTCTTCCTTTATGTAGATCTTAGTTTCTGGCCTACATCATTTTCCTTCTTTGTGAAGAACTTCTTTCAGCATGTCTTGCAAAGGAGATCTCCTGTCAACAAATTCCCTTAACTTTCATTCCAGGAAACTTATTTCTCTTTTACTTTGAAGAATAATTTTACTGGTTACAGAATTTTACATTGTTGTTTGTTTCCCTCTCAGCCCTTTAAATATATGACTTCATTTTTCTGCTTGCTTATGAGGTTTTGGTGGGGAAATCAAATGATACTCTTGTCTTTGCTCCTCTGTGGGGAAGGTGTTTTTTCAGCTGCATTGGCCTCTTTCAGGTTTGTTTTTTTTTCTTTTTTGGGGGGTACCGGGGATCGAACTCCAGACCTTGCGGTTGCGAGGCAGGCGGCAGCACCACTGAGCTAAATCCCTGGCCTCAGATTTTTTTCTTTTTTCTTTTTTTTGGTACTGGGGATCGAACTCCAGACCTTGCGCTTGCGCAGCCAGAGGCGAAACTACTGAGCTAAATCCCTGGCCCAGGATTTTTTTCTTTATCTTTGGCTTCTTGTAGTTTATATATGATATTCACAGTATAGAGTCTTTAGAATTGTCCTGCGCGACATTCTCTTGAGTTCCTGTACCTTTGGCTTGGTATATGGCATTATTAGGGGATTTCTCAGTGATTACTCTTTCACATATTTCTTTTGTTCTCTTATATTCTTTTTCTTTTTTGGTATTCCCATTACATGTGTGTCACTTATTTTGTTTGTTGTTTTACAAAGCTTGCCTATTTTGCTCTGTTATTTTCAGTCTTTCTTTTCTTTGATATTTAGTTTGGAGTTTTCTGTTGAGATATGTTCAACCTCAGAATGTTTTTACTCAGCCATGTCAAATCTACTAATGAACCTATCAAAAGCAGATTTTTGTTAGTGTAGTTTTACACTCTGGCATTTCCTCTTGCTTATTTTGTACAGTTTCTGTTTTTCTATTTACAGTGCCCATCTGTCTATGCATGGTGTCTCTTTTCATCCACCAGAACCCTTAACATACTAATCATTGTTTTAAACTTGTGGTTGGATAGTCCCAACATCCTCGCCATATCTAAGTCTAGTTGTGATGTTTGTTGTCTTCAAATTGTGTGCTTTGCCTATAGTATGCACTATAATGTTTCCTTGGTAAATGGACATGGTATACTGGGGAAAGGGAACTGCTGCAAATAGGCCCTTAGTGATGTGATAGTAAGGTGCAGGGATAGCGGAAGTGCTCTGTAGACTGGTGCTTAGGCCTTAGTCTGTCAGTGAGACTGAGCCTCTGCACTGTGACCTTCACGAGTGCTTCTCAGTCCTCCCCTGCAAGTGGGGCTGGATGGCGGGGTGGGCTAGACTGGGTATTTCCCTTCCCTCAGTGGTAAGGCTCTGATTCATCGCTTTCTTTGATGACAGACCTTGTTGAAGAACAGCAGAGTACTGTAGTATATTTCCTAATGGCTCCTTTTACCCTTTTCCTGCTGGAAGCACAAGAGGTTTTTTCTTAGATATTTGTGATGGGAGCCAGGTCAGGACATTGGAAGTCAAACTTACAAAGTGTAGGACCCATGACTGAGTCATCAGGCAGTGTGGAATTTTTAACCTTCAGAGTTGCCCAAAATGAACCTCCAATTTTTCTCCCTACCACTTGTTCCCATGGGGGTTTCTGCTTTGGCAAAGGAGGATTCGCTGTGTCTGCCTGTTGGTCTCCAGTTTTCTGGCAGTAGTTTGTCCTGTGATCTCATTTCTCTTATGTATTGAAGGGAGTTGTTGATTTTTTTCAGTGTATTTTTTACTTGTGGAAAAGATCCAGTAGTATTTTCCAAGCTTCTTACATGTTGATCAAGAAACCTCAAGACCCCATAGTCACTTCTACCGGTAACAAAGTCACTGAGGAAAAACCATAATGCTCATTCATGAACACTGTGGGTAAAAGGTGTTTTTGTGGTCATTGGATGTTGACTGGCAAGGTTTCTGTTGTGACATACATCCTCAAAATTTAAAATCTATCAGAATGATGTGATAAGAAACTTTGTTTTTAGTTCAGACTTTCTCTGCAAAGCTGCTCTTCATGTTAAAAATAGCTAATTTTCATAAATTTTATTGGTTTGATTCATGGCTTTTAAAACTATTTTTCTTCCCAATGATAAAAAATAGCTTACAGATTGTAGAGCATTTGGAAAATGCAATTTAAAAGTCACCTGTATCCTCTTATATAGTGGTTACCATGGTTAACATGCAGGTATATGCGTTTCCAATCTTTTTTTTTTTTTGTATTGGTTTTGCCTTTGTGTTGGTTTCTTGCTTTTTGGGGAGGAGGGGATGGGGATTGAACTCAGGACCTTCTGCTTGCAAGGTAAGTGGCGGAACCACTGAACTAAATCCCTGGCCCTGTATCCTACTTTTAAAAAGACAGTTAAGCCTATTAATTGATATGTTAATTTTAAATGGCTATGTAATACTTCATTTTATGTGCTATGCGCATTTTTGGATGAATACTTAGATTTTATCCAGTTTTTCCAGCCTCTGTTTTAAATGGATTATAGCTATTGAATAAGTGAACATTTTTAGGCCTAAGTCTTTGCCTTCAGTTTTAGTTATCACATTTAAGAAAATGTAGATCAGATTCCTAAAAATGGAATTGTGAGTAAAAAATGGAGTATTTGGGCTGGGGATTTAGCTCACTGGTGCCCGCACCTGCCTCGCAAGCGCAAGATCCTGAGTTCGATTCCCAGTACCAGAAAAGAAAAATGGAGCATTTTACATACAGTAGTTATTTTTTGCCATATTGTTCTGTAGAAAAAGTATATACTGCAGCCCTATCAGCAGTATGTGATTATGAGAGGATACACTGCTCTGTCATGTGCTTTAAGGATTACCAATTTTGCTTTTGGTAATTTATAGCCTGTTGAGATAATAGCTTGTTTTAATTGTCTTTGCATTTACAGCATTTGGATTATTTGCCATTTCTAGTGTCTTTTTTTATGGGTTTCGTGCTTTCTACTTTTGAAGTCGTGACTGCCATACTCAAAATGAAACATGATAAAGAATGGATTTAATATTCAAACTTTGAGGCGTTTTTGCAGGTGTAATGTGAATTCATTGAGTAATATTACAGTACTGTGTTTCCACCATTGTCCTTTTGAGTACTTTCATTACTATGAGAACAGAGTTAAGATTCTGTATTCTATGATAATTATGTTGTTCATCTATAATGATAAATATACTTTAACAATGAAATGAAATGTATATTGCATGGAGTAATAATACTATTTATGTAGAACTTTAGAAAAGCAGGAGTTAACAGAGATAATGAACACAGATGACTCTGAAGTTCTTCGGGACTGTGAGTGGGTAAAAGGCTCTATGACCCTCCTCCCGGGAGATTATATGACTCACATTTGTACACTGCCATTGTCCTGTCTGTTGTCATTCACTCTTTCTAGCTTTTCTTCCCAAATCTTTGGACTGGGTCCTGCAGGAAATATGCATTTGCAGTGGCGCCCTCGGGGCCCTGGGCCTTTCTGGGCCAGCAGACCCTGCTCACCCACGGATGCTGGGAGCAGGTGTGTGTACAGATGGCCTGGTTGGGCCAGCCTGCCTTCTGCTTGGGGATACTGGAGAGGGTGATTGATGACAGAGCTTGCTCTGAGGCAAGGTGAGCACAAGTGCCTGGATGGCTAAAAGGCGTAGAAAGAATATAGACACTTAATTTAGTCTGTAGCTTTATTAAACTTCCATGTTAGCGCTCTTAACTGGTGGCCTTGATGTTCGCCATTTAAGCTCATTGCCTCCTCTCTTGCCCTCCGTCTTCGGAGGGAAATGATAGTAATAGGTGCAGAAAGGGCTGGAAGAAACTCTCCTGGGTTGGGAAAGGCTCGTCAGTGCCAACGTACTGTAGTTTAGAGTAGGCAAGGTGGCATTGTGAAAGGCAGCTCATACGCATCTCTGGTGCTTGGCTTTTCCTGAAGTTGTCTTCAAAACGGGGTGTGCACTTCCCTAGGTGAGATGAAACTGAATTGGTGGAGGGTGGGAAGAAACTGTGAGATACTTCATTTTTATTTCATTCTTTTCTATTTTGCATATGTTTTATAATTCCACAATCAGTTTGTACAGTAATACAAATACACATTTTACAAATAAATCTACATACTTGGGAGTGTGTTCAAGTTTTTAATTTTTTACAGTGTGCGGTTTACATTGCTTTGTAGAACTGTGTCATATGATATTTGTTTTACAGATAAGGCAACTTTTGCTTATCCTGAATATAAGGGCATTTGGACATTTATGTAAGGTTCTGCCTATTCCATCTCAACCCCTCTCCCCCCGTGAAACAAACCTACTATACTATATTTAGAGGGTGTGAATTTGAGGATATTCTTACTGTTTCTTTGCTAGGATTGTAAATTGAAGATAAAAATGTCAAAATGATTATAAAGATTTTGGAGAAGACTAGTATAAGAGTTTTCTTGGTTTGTGACTCAGTCACCAGGTTTACTTGAACTTCTACAGCTATTTTAGGCAACTGTAGGCCTTAGACATTATTAGATCTTATGAATTCTATTTATAGTTATTCAGTAAGTATAATGATAGTCACTTATTTCTGGTTTTCTTCACTTCTTTTCATATGCTTTGGATATAATGTTAAACTCTTCTGGGCTTTTGATTTAATATTCTACATAATTTCTTTGTGGGTCATAAAAGGGCTATTTTCAGGAAGTTTCATTTTTCTCTTGGTTCAAAAAATCATGAAACCCAGGCCAGGGATTTAGCTCAGTGGTTTTGCTGCCTGCTGTGCAAGTGCAAGGACCCAAGTTCGATCCCCGGTACCAAAAAAAAAAAATCATGAAACCCAAGGTGAAAACATAATAGAAAGCCTGCTGGTGGAGGATATTAGATACAAAGTTTATAGAAATTATCATTTTTGCATTTTTTCCCTGGGATAATTTACTTCTTCAGGGTTAGCAGCCCAAAGTATAAGAAAGAAAAACCTAGCCTTTTCGATACATTTGGGAAACCAGTGCCTTTGGGGTAACAATCCATGATGAAAGCTGCCAAAGTATAAAGCAAGCGAGCTGTCTAAGGAGGTGGTCCTTAGCCTTACCCTCCAAACTTCCATTTTCAAGTGTATATTTATTGCCTTTTTTGATAATTTACCCAATTGAAATAACATTCTTGATACTCAACTCTACATTCCTGAAATCCTCTAAGAGTATACTTTTAGAAATATCAGCTATTTGAGCCCTTTTCTTGTGTTTTATCAAGAGGAAAAAGAACAGTTACTTTCCTCTTTCTGAAAACAAGCAAACAAAAGAGTGAAGAATGGAACAAATGACAGAACTATCTTTCCAGGTAGATTCATTTCTCCCAGGGACAAATGTTCCTTATAAGTTCTTTTTAGTTAACAGACCTCATATTAGTGTGTACCTAGCACTACAGCAACCTTACTGTCTTGCCTAAGGCTTCCTGAAGGTCAAGACTGCAGAAATACTTTTGCTTTTTCTTGACATGTCTGGTCCATTTAATGAGGATGATTGAAGTCTAATACTGAAGGCTTCTCTTAAGAACTAGTTATGCTCAACCTTGGGATTGCTCAGCTCAGAAAAGTTCTCAGTTTACAGGTAGCCTGTTCCCTGCTGAACATCACGGTTGGCATGGATCCTATCGAGACCCTGCCAGCTGCTTTCATTGGAGTCATAGGCTTTTACTCTAGACCAGGGAGACCCTCTTTAATTCTCTAGGAGAAGGACTGGCATCTTCACTTGTGCATCAGGATGTCATTCTTTGAATCGTGTGGAGAATTTCCTACTCCCACAGTTTCTCCATATTCTCCATGTGTATATTAATTCTGTTATGAAGCATTAACCTGGCAAGGTAACCAAATAGCCAGTCCAAGTAATGAGAGATAGTCTGACCCTGTGGATTACAATGCATCAACCTCCGAATGAAAGTCTTTGTGATTGCTCTTCACCTCAGTGGAAAATGCAGAACATGTTTATAAGACTGTGTATATCTTGCAGTGCTGCTTCTTTCCCAGCCAGTGACTGTGAAAGATGTAGATATAGTATGCATTTTTCAGGACTGTGTTTTTCTGAGAAAAAAACAAGATGTGGCCTTCAGAACTGGGTTTTCTTGTGCTTCTAGACAAAGCTTGACACTGATGGGAATATCCAGAATTGTTTCCTGAAGTGTGTGTAGGGCATTTGGAGCACCTTCACTATATGTTGGATTATCTCCCATATACACTGTATATCATCCCTTATTTGTTCTACCTGGGTGAAGGGCTTGTGATCAAAACTATCCTTTCAGGCTGCTTAGGTCAGTGGTCCATTCACATGTTCATGAATCACTGCGCTTTCTCTGAGACATGAGTTCAGTTGCCCAGTTGCAATGTTAGGAAGTGTTACTTGTATGCTACTGGGGAGCTTCTGTTTCCTCGTGTCTGCCAGCATACTTGCAGCACCTAGTCTTTTGGTTCCTGGCCCTACTATTTCCATTCTTTTGTGTTTCCTGTTTTTGCTAACCAGGTAGACGATACAGTCAGTCTTAGACCTAAGATTTTCAACTGTATCATGGTGCCAAAACAATATGCATTCAGTAGAAATCATACTTTAAATTTTGAATTTTGATCTTTTCCTGGGTCAGTGATATGTGTGATATGTGGTACCATACTCTCTTTTGATGCTGGGCAGAGCTGAAGCTCCCAATCAGCCCTATGATCCTGAAGGTCAACAACTGACACGCTACAGTGTACCATGTTGGTAAGCTATGGCACATGGTAGGTTAGGTTTATTAAGTACATGTTTGATTTATGAAATTTTTAACTGATGATGGGTTTATTAAGACTAACAGTATTGTAAGAGGAGAATCTATACTGTGTATTGCTGTCCATTCTGGATGGTACGGAGAGGACACACACACACACACACCACAAACTTGTTTATCATCCCAAACTAATTCTATAACCATTTAACAATAACACTGTATAGCTCTCTGCCCTCGGTCTCTGATAACCACTATTCTACTTTCTGTCTGAATTTGACTATTCCAGATGCCTCATAATATATGTAGATTGATTGATTTGTTAAAAGTAGATTTGCAAAAGCTACCACCACATTTCTTGACTTTATGGCCTGAATTACCAGAAAAGTTTTCATTTCTCCTCTTAGCTATGGCCCTAAAGGCATTCCATATTGCCAGTTAGAAACAGGAGAGCAAACATGGGAATCCAGAAATAATGGGTCCTCTTTCTTTTAATAAAGACTGTTCTTCAGAAATCGTCTAAAAGCAAAATAGATTTCCTCTCAAAATTTTTGTATTTTTAGCGGCAGCAATATTGTACTTAGGCTCCAGAGATTTTAAGATTAGAAATGTGAATTTTTAAAGAAATATGATAGCTAAAGGGATCTGAAAATATTAAGTGAAGGAGATGAAATCTGTCCTTTAGAAAACACAGCTAGAAGTTAGACTAACAATCAGGAAAGATACTTCCCTTTGGTTGTCTCTCTAAACCTAGAATACCAACTTTTTATTTTAAATTCTTTTTAAAAAATATCTGTCTGTTGTTTCATGCTTGGATTGGAGAAAAAAATCATTTTATTTGTATTTTAATACTTTTTAAAAAAGTGTTTTAATAAACTTACTTTAACTTTGACCAGATATTTGACAAGTTAACTGTATTGTAACGTGTTAAATGGAAAGGCTTCATCATGGGATAAGAATGGCAATTTATAATTAAACAGTAATTGAATCAATTCTGAGCAGTTCTTTCATTAACTTTTATAAGTAGTCCATGACCCTGTCTGCTGCTGCTTTTCTTCCCTGCTTTCCCTGTTAGGACTTGATGCACGCAGTATGCGTTGAAGAGCATTTTGTATGATGTGGATATAAGGCAGTTATTTTTCTCATCATTCACTTATAATAAATTTCAGCATTTTCCATGTCTGCTCAGGAAGCTTATGTTTTCTTTTATCAATACTTGACTACTGAGACAATTATCTGACTTTTAGCAGCATTGCTGGTGACTTATATTTATTTCCTATACCAGCTAACTCAAGATGAAAAAAATCATTATAAATGCAAAAGAAAAAGAATTGGCTGCTCTTCTCTGGAGTTGCATGGACTGGAAACTGCAAGATGCAGAGCAAAACCTAGTATGAAAGTGCTGTAAAATATGATTGAAATACACTGATTTTATTTACAAACAAATTCCATTGAGATGTATGAACCTTTTGCATCTCTAGGTAAAATGGTTTGGAATCCAAAAATGTTTTGTGCATTATTGTTTGAAAATAATGACTTCTTAAAGAAAGCTTTGATATCTCCTTTAGGTGAGATGTTTAATATGTCAGGCAAGGTGTATCTTGTTAGTTAAAATCTTAACTGTTTTTGGGCCGGGGATTTAGTTCAGTGGCACCACGCTTGCCTTACAAGCACAAGGTCCTGAGTTTGATCCCTGGTACCAAATACAAACAAACAAAATCTTACCTGTTTTTAAAAGATATTTAATATTTACATCAACAGAGAAGCCATTTTTTTGAAAAATGTAAGTTGTGTAATTTAAGGGAAAGCTGATTTTAATAAAAGCAATAATTGCTAGTTGACTGAATTATTCAGTTATAATTCTTTTTTTTTAAATCGGGCAATTGTATTGATCTCATATAAGCTGTGAACATTTTATCCTCCAAAAAGAATCACATTCACAAATATGGAAAAAAATTTCTGACAATGTCAAGTGGGTTTCAGGAGGGTTGTAGATAGATGTCCAATTAGAAACTCTTACAATAATGGTTGTCAGGAATTGACATAGTCAACTCTGTTATTTACAAAGCTTAATTTTTGTCAAACAAGTTTCAGACAGCTGAATTACCTTTCTAAAGAACTTAAACCACCTTCTCTGCATAAAGAAATTTGTTAGTCATTACTATCTCTGAAGATGGGATTCTTTTTTTTTTTTTGTATTAAATTCAATGGGATTCTGATTAATGTGTCCTGGGTTTGCTTTCTTGATTAGGGAAATTTAATGCCCCTGGAGTTACAGTTTGAGCTGGAGAAACATATTTTACTCTTCATATTTAAGTATTTTAAAGTGACTTACAGACATTGTAAGAGAAATAATTTATATGCCTCATACCAGTGAGAAACCTTGGCTCATACACATATCCTTTAATCATTTTCTTTTAGTAGTGGATTTTAGCCCACTTTTGTGCAGTTTGAGTGTGTATTCACCGTGATCCTATCTTACAGTGGTTTTCCCAGTGATTGCATTTTACCTGGCTGTAGCACAGTAGCTGTTAATGATCTGTGGTTAAATGAACATTCAGAACCCTACCAAACAAGATTTTAGATAATCTTTTTATTTTGGAATAATTTTAGGTTTACAGAAAAGTTGCAAATATAATGTAGAGTTCTTATGTACCTGGCACCCATTTTCTATATTATTAACATCTTACATTACTGTGATTTGTTTGTCACAACCAAGAAATCAACATTGGTACAGTACTGTTAACCAAATGTCCCACTTTATTTAGATTTTACTAGTTTCTCCCAATATCCCTTTTCTGTTTTAGGATCTCATCTTGATATACCACATTGCATTTATTGCCATATCTTAGTTTTTCTTTTGCCTGTGACAGTGATTCAGACTGTTTTTGTGTTTGATTCTTACAGTTTGGGGCTGGTCAGCTCTTTGTAGATCTTCCCAAACCTGGGCTTGTCTCAGGTTTTGCCCATGTTTAGAGGAGAGCTGTGTGTTTTGGGGAAGACCACGAGGGTGAAGTGTTATTCTCACCTCCTCTTATCATGGGTACATGCCACTTTATTTTACTTTTGATATTTCACTCTCTGGATGGAGAGAGAAGGCAAAATCTAAATCAGTTTTGTCATAATAAAGGTAAGGCAAGAGAAGAAAATTGAATCTAAAAGAAAAAATTAAATTTATCTTGGGGAATCGAGTCCTTGATATTCTTGTCATGCCTCACTTTGAATGTTTAAAAGTTACTTGTATTATTTGAATTATATAAATCAGATGAAAAGCTATAGGTTTAAGATACACATTAAGGCAGAATTGCAGTGATAATTTTGAAAAAAAATCTGTCAACTAATTTTTTCAAAGTCAGAAAAATTCTTAATTGGATTTTTTCTTTTTCCTCCTCTGCTATTTTTTTTTTCTTTTCCCATGTTCTTTTGCATTAGGCCTTATGTTTTTCAAGTTGAGTTAATAATACTGAGAAATATTTCAAAGCCTTTGTCACCAGAGCGGTTTATCCCTTAATTAATGGTGAGGTGGTTTTGCAGACAGGTGACACACTTTAATTTATTACAGAGACTAGTCTTGTTAGTTATTGATTAGTGATGAATAAATTACTGCCATTTTTAATCATAAGAAATTTTCTTTGGGGGATAATTAATCAGATTCTGTACTTCTCAAGCAGTGAAGCATTATCATCTTTTTTAGTTACAAGAAAGAACCTGCCTATTCTGCCCTGGGTAAATTCGGGGCAGCGGCACACAGGTTTCCAGGTTTGTATTTTGATCTCTACTTTTATTAAGCAGATGAGAAGTGTACTTGCTTAAAAATTACTTCAAACTGCCTTTCCTGTTGAGTAGGTTTTGAACTACCTGCTTGACAGATGGTGTTGGAACTAATTACTGAAATCATGTGTTTACCTGCTCTTGGACATGTGTTCACCAGATGCACCCTGTTTACCCAGGGCTGCTGATTTCTTAAAGAAATATGCACCTTCTGGATAGAGTTGCATAACTTAGGAGAATAAAAGCTCAGCCAGCCAGAGCTTTCAATCTTCTGTGGCAGAATCAGCTGCTGTGAGAAGACCCATTTGCATTTTTTAATGAGTGGTCTGATTAGCCCACAGAACCACTTTCATCATTATTTACTATCCTTCTTTTGATTGCCATAGATAGTGCTTTAATTTTACCTGTCTGTTGAATTAAGAAATATCTCCCAAATTGTTGTGGTAGTGATGAATCAGTCTTTCAAGAGGGTAGTTTTAGTGTTGTACTACTTTATAAAACATGTTTTCCACTGAGTTCAATCCCCGGTACCAAAACAAACAAACAAACAAAAAACGTGTTTTCTAGACCATGTGTTAGAAGTGTACGGACCCTACCCCTTTTCTAAATTCTGATTTTGGAGGTCCAGCTTTTGAACTTAAGGGTTTCTATTTTTTAACAACTCGTGGGTAATTTCTCTGTTCATGAAGCTCAAGGTTAGCTACTCTGTATCTTATTTTACATTGAAACTAGTATCTTTTCTGCTCATTTCTATTTTAGTTATGTTTTTAAAAAGTTTAGAAAATGATAGTGACCCCTTCATATGTTTGCTTTAAGCATTCAGTTTTGAAATTGAGCACATTTAACTGTCTCTAAGCCCTGAGAAACAAGGAAAGTCATTGTTTCAGGATTATGACAGGTGCAAAACTGTAAATAATTACAGGTCTGGGCAGAAACTGGAACAGAAGTTGCATAGCAGCTGGCAGGCCTGACCTGTGACTGGTCTGACCTGAGTAAAGTAGCCTAAATTTCATGGCAAGCTGAGATTTGTTTTATGGTATGAAATTCACCTTCTGCTACAGGAAGATTTTTCTAATTGAGGCAGGATATCAGCTGTAAAGGGGTGACATCCAGATTATTGACAATGACCACCCCCCCAGCCATCTTTTGTCTGACTTCAGGACCAGATGGAACTTGTATGGATACATTTCAAAATTGATTTCCACATTGACTGAAATAAATCACTCAACACCAAATGCAATACAGTGGTTACATCTGAGGAAGGTGGGCTGGAGGGATGTTTTATGTTACCTGTTTCTAAAATATGTAAATGCTTAGGCTTATGACCATATCTAATAATTGTGAAGAGTAGTTTTAATTATTATCTTGGGAATGCCTGAATTTTTGTTTTGTAGGTCTTCACAGAGAATAATGCAAATTTGTATTGAGATCTGCTCACTTGGGGGTTCTAGTAGAGATTTCCCTGCCTTGAAACACTAGATCTGTTGCTGACCCATACATAAGGCAGGAGCTTCCACCCCGCGCAATGTTGTTACCCTGGACTGCTGTAGTAGAAAGAAAGCAGGGAGGAAAAGATGATGACCTGTGGGCTCACTCCAACTTACAGATGATTTTTCTTTTTCTTTTTTTGGCTTGTGCAGTGTTTAAAACATTTGGCAATTTCATGTTTTAAGAATCTGTATTTCTGGCTTCCTTGGAAAAACTGATGATGCAGCAGCTCTGTCTCTGCAGGCCTGTAGTTGACGAACTGAGGAGCAGCTGCCCCTCTTAGGCCCTCTGGTTTGCCCTAGTCCATAGTATTCTCTATTGAATGTTCACTTCTGTTACCTTTTAATCCACATTTGAATTAATGATACCTGAACTACAGCCTATATGGGCTCAAAAATGGCCAAACATGGCAGATGAAGGACAATTTTTCAGAGCAGATTTATGGAGCCTTCACTTGGGCAGGCTTGGTTTGCTTGTGTGATGTGCGCCAAGCTCTTTCCCCACTTTTATTTTATTTCTCTGTAATACTGTACCCTTTCCCTTCACTGTTATAAAAAATTATACCCCCAAGAATTTTCAGTTGTTATATCCCTCAGCCACCCTTATATTCCAAGTGTCCAGGTAAGGAGTTTTGTGAATGCTTACTAGTCCTTTAGTTCCCACATTAATATGTTTAGTTGAATCAGTTTTTCTGCTTGCTTTAGTAGAGATCATGTTTATTAAAGGATAGGAGAGTGATCAGAAAAGTAATATAGACATTTAAAAACCTTAGACAAATTAAGATTTAGGGCAAACCCCGGTATAATGTTATGGTACATACCATAAGAGATACTGACAGCACTGAAATACTTTACAAAGTGATTAAGGGGCAGTGGAAAGATACCAGAGATTAACATTTTCCCAGAAAAGAAGAAGTGGTCCACTTCTTTCTCCTTCTCTCTTCTACCCCTATACTATTTAGTGTTCCAACTCCTAGGACCTAAAATTTATGGAATGTATATAAATTCTTTTGGTTTCCAGCTGGAAAGAATGATGTCATTTGTCTAAGCGTCTCACAACTGATTATAATATGATTTCTTTTGGAATATATGTTGCAAATAAAAGTTGAAAACAAACTACTGCTATAATTTGTAAACCCATTTATTAGTTGGGTTTGGAGTTTAAGTAAAGTTACACTAGAGGAAGTGATATAGATTAGGCTTGGGAAACAGTGGCCCTCAGGACAATCTATCTTGCTGGTGTTTCTGTAAATAAAGTTTTATTGAAACAGACTTTCATATATTATTTAACCTGTTGTCCATGGTTGCTTTTACAGTGTTAGGGTAGAGTTGAACAGTTTTGACAGAACTAGTGACTCATGAAATCTAAAATTTTTTATCTGGCACTACAGAAAAAACATTGCTAATTCGTGGCAGAGATGGATCTGAACAAAAAAAAACCCTACCTAGCTCTTTTATGCGCTGTAAGGTACTTTGGTTAAAAACAAAGGGAATTACTCATATAATTCATGTTCAGAATTCATCTGACTGTTTGAAAATATTTTAGTTTTTATCCTTTTAAAGTATTTTAATAGTTTAATTTATTTGAAATGATACCCAAATGATTTAATGGTAAAATAAAGTAGAACCATTTTACTGGTTTTTAAGTTAACAGTGCTTAATTTTGTGTATTTAAATTTTAGTTTTTCTAAATTAATGTGTAAAGATTGTACATATAAATGGGGTACAGTGTGATATTTCAACACGAGCAAAAGTATAGAATGCTTCATGAATTTGCATGTCACCCTTTTGCAGGAGTCATGCTAATTTCTCTATATAGTTCCAGTTTTAATATGTCCTGCCAAGGCAAGCATGATTTCACTATAAAAGAAGTAAAAATTTTATAATGTTTAGGAATACAATTGGCCTTTGTGTTACTTTTCTATCACTATGATAAAGTACATGTGATAATATAAAAAGAAAGAAGGTTTAAAGAGATGTGTGTTGGTGCACACTTATAATCCCAGCAGTGTGGGAGGCTGAGGCTGGAGGATTGCAAGTTTGAAGCTGGGCAGTTTAGTGACTTAGTGAGACATTGTCTCAAAATGTAAAAGGACTGGTAATGTGCATTAGAGTGAAAGCCCTAAGTTCAGTTCCCACTACCAGAGGAAAAGGCTGTGAATGTTGTAGTCCATGAACAGTTTGACTCAATGCTTTTAAGCCTTTGTTGGAGGAGGTGAATGGAAATGGTGGAGAGTGTGGTCAAGCCAACTACTTATTTTGTGGCCAAGAAGCAAGGAAGAGAAAGGGGTTGGAAAGGAAGCAAAAGACCTCTACACTGAAAACTACAGCACTCTGAAAAAGGAGACTGAGGAGGATATAAGAAAATGGAAAGACATTGCTTGTTCCTAGGTAGAAGAACCAATATAGTGAAAATGGCCATACTTCCAAAACTACTATATAGATTTAATGTAATGCCTATTGAAATTCCAACAATATACTTCACAGAACTAGAGAAAACAATCCAAAAATTCATTTGGAACCAGAAGAAACCTAGAATAGCAAAAGCAATTCTAGGAAACAGAGACATGGCTGGGGGTATCACAATCTCCAACTTGAAACTATACTACAAAGCTACTGTGATAAAAACAGCATGGTACTGGCAAAGAAACAGACCTGAGGATCAGTGGAACAGATTAGAAGCAATATATGAACTATTGGATTATTTTAAACTTTGATAACTGCTGAATGTTTTAGTTAATAGGAAATTAATAGTGAGCTTTTGTTTGATTGTCAAATAAAGCACCAATAAAATTATATATTTATTGTTTACAATTTTGAGAACAATTAAAAATAGCAGGCCTGGGGTTTGGGATGTAGTGTAGAGGTTTAGCATACTCAGGGGCCCTGGGTTTAATCCCCAGTACTCAAAAAACAAATAAAAATAAATGCAGGGCTGAGTCAATGTGGCTTTTGAGTGTTTCAGTGTGAAGCACTGGTTTAGGCACTAGGATTTCAGCACCAAGTAAAACAAAGTACTTAATGAGCTTACATAAGTAGGAGAGAAACATTTATCCACTCAATTATTTATTGTGCTGTATCAAGTACTTTTAAGTCCCACGGGTATAGTAGTAAACCAAGAAAATTTTTAAAAAATTTATTTATTTTCCAGTATTGGGACTTGAACTCAGGACCTTGTGCTTGCCAGGCAGGCGTGGAGCCACTGAGCTAAATCCCTGGCCCTGAAAAGTTTTTTCTTTCAATGTAGCTTGGATTCTGGCTGGAAGAGAAAAGTAACATATAAGTCAGGTAGCAAATGTATAAAGAAAATGAAGGTAAGGCTTTCAGAGAGGGCATTCTATTTTGGATAGCATGGGCAAGAAAGACTTTTTAAATAAAATGATATTTAAGCAGAGACCTGAGTGAAATCAGTGATGGCAATATTTCAGAGAAACCTTTCAGTCAGAAGATTAGCAATGGAAAAGGAGGAGTGTATTTGGTATGCTGAAAGAACGGTGTGGCTGGAGTGGAGGGAGAATGATAGGAAATGAGTTTATTTTCTACTTAATAACTGGCTCTGACTGTGTATCAGAGATGAAGTCACGTGGTGCGAGCTAAATTCTGTATGAGGGGCAAAACTGCAAGACCAGAAAACGGCGACCTGTGGAAGAAGCCCCTAGACCAGAAGCCAGGAAATAAGTTAATTTGCTCATCGTATCTCAAATTAAATCTCACTTCCTTGAATCTCTTTGTGATTTGTTCTTTCAAAATAGAATTTTGGATGATATAGTCCAGTCCCCCAAGGCCTTTGTAAGTTGTTGAATTTATGCTATGCTGATACCCAGTAGAAGGCGGTCATCTGGTTATTTTGCAACACAGAATATGAAGTTTGGCCCAAATGGGTCAGAAACCCTGACTAAAATGAGAGCAACAACTCACCTTCAATTAAAATGTGCCTAGCCTGCAGTAATTTCCCATTGTACTAGGGTAAAGGGGAGAAAAGAGGAGGAGGATAATTAATAGTTATAAATTTAAAAGTCAGCTTTATTCCAAGTGTTCGTTTTTCCTGGAAGTGTTGTATAAAATGGTCAGCATCGTGAAATTGTAGAAACACTGATCATGGTGTTTATAGTTGCACAGGATGCTAGGTAGCTGACCTCACGTGTGAATTAAGTAACTTAGGGGTTGTGTAATATACTTCAGCAAAAGAAAGTCTGAAAAATGACTGAATTTTTCCCTCATTGCAGTTGACAATATTTGTGGCGTTTAAAATCACTGTACACACATTTTTGTGGTGCTTCTTCCAATTTTAAAGCAGATATAGGTTGAAAATCCCTAATCCAAAAATCTGAAACCTCAAATGCTTAAAAATTAGAAACATTTTGAGCTCTGACATGACATTCAAAAAGTTTTGGGTTTTGGAGATTTTAAATTTCAGAATTTTGGATTAGGGATTTTTAACTGGTAAAGTTTGTACGGATATTTCAAAATCTGAAAAACTACAGAGTCTGGAACACTTCTTGTCCTAAGCATTTAAGATAAAGGATGTTTATCAATAAATTAAATTTTGTTTCTTACATAATAAGATTTTACTGAAGATTTTCATAAAACATGAACAACAGCAATCATAACTATTATATATTTACTGTTTGGGGGGTGGTAGAGATTTTTGAACTCAGTGTTAATGATTATTGAAATACCATATGAGGATGACACAGGGTAAATGTACACCATTCAGACATTTAGAGAAGGATTTCACCAGGAAGGCCTCCCATATATTAACAGGTTCAGTTAAAAAACTCTTTTGCTAATATTTAATGGACACATTTTTGCTCAGGAGTAATTCAATTAGGTTTTCAGGCAAACGCCAAATGTGTCAGGAATCTGTATACATTTCATGGATTTTAGAGGAGCGTTGTACTAGTTTTTTGTGTTTTTTTTGGTACTGGGGATGGAACTCAGGACCTTGCACTTGCGAGGCAGGTAGCAGCACCACTGAGCTAAATCCCCGGCCCTGTACTAGTTTTGAGTAGATTGAATTTCACATGAAAAGCTATAACTTTCTTTTTCCTTGGTGTACATGTTTTAGTGTATAGTCTGTTGAATCGAGGATAAATTCTGTGTGCTGGGTCTGTGTTGTGTGCAACACAGGTAGTGTGTGTCCACAGGGGAGCTGCTTTGAGTTGGGGTGTAGGTGAGGCAGCTCTTCCAGGCGTGTCAGGTCTTACCTATGGGTGTCCATGCCCAGGGTTGTCAGCCACAGGAAAGATGAGGGGTTGTGAGGATGTGTCACTTGGGTCCTTAGTACCTCACTTGCCCTACACTCTAGAGAATAGTACATGTGGGGAAGGCCAGGCCCATTTGGCTAGGGCAGGTGAGTCCCCTCTGCATAAAGCTCTGGGCCCCATGAGGATCCTCTTCCTTTACTCTGTGTCTGTGTCACAAGATGCCCAAGCCCTGCACTGCTAAGGGGTGGCCAAGCAATTAAGAGGTAGGGCTTGGCTCAAGGATGTGTGGTAGAGAAAGAAGGAAGGAAGGAAGGAAGGGAAGGGGGGAAAGAGAGAAAGAGAAAGAAAAAGAAAATCACTCAGGATAGCTCTTTCTGTTGTGGTGAATTTGAGGTACAGCTGTCCCCTCCCTGTCTGAGGGCAGTACTTTCCAAGGCCCCTGTGGATGCCTGAAACCATGGATTGTACTGAATGCTGTATATATTATTTTTTCTACTGTAGACCTGTGATAAAACTTAATTCATGAGTTAGACACAAAAAGAGATTAACAACTAATTATTTGTAAAATAAAATGATAATATACTGTAATAAAAATTGTTAAAACTTATGAATTGTTGGTGGGCCATGTGACTGCTGTAGTGATCAGATGCGCATCGGCTGACTTAATCAGCTCGTGGCTACTTCCTACTCTTAAATTTCTGATAAAAATATCCTGCAGTTCTAATTTCAGTGACACTGAACACACCTTTCTCCTCACCATCTTTATTTCAGATTTGTGACATTCTACCTTTATTTACTTAAACCAAAGTGCTCAGTTAGTTTGTCCCCCTAATTTTACAACCCGGGAAATGGAATGCCATCAAATATATAACCACACTTAAGTATATCTGTGTTCTCGTATATCATTTATATGTCTGTTATACAAAGTCATAAATAATCCAGGAGTATAGCATCTGTCTCACCTGCTGCTCTCTTTATGATGGGAAGTGATGATTCACACAAGTAATTGTATTACTTGTATAAAGTACTTGGAAGACAGTTTCACTTGTGTCAGTCCTGGGCTGCATGTCATAAAGATGAAAAGTTTGAGCCATCTGTTACTTTACAAAAAAAATTTATCCTGGTATACCACCTGGTGTTTAACTAGGCCTCAGGATTTGTTCCAGGTACAGCCCTGGTTCATTGAACAAATATTGGGGTGAGGGAGGGAACAGTTTGCTGATTACCTCTGGGATTTGGGATGGGCCCTTTTCATTGAATCCAAAGCTACATTATTTGTCATTGTTATTTCCTATTGTGGTTTGTCTGTCATTAAAAACAATTCTGTCTTAATTTTGAAAATTGGATATGAGGAGTTACATTACACAGAACTAACATTATACCTTACGGTGATGGAGATAATGTCCTCTGCAGCAGGATTGGATTTGGAGCAGTGGATGGCCACCTGCTAGGTCTTGGTTCCTGGGACATTCTGGCAAGTGGCCCCAGTGGTTTGGTTTCTTCCTTGGTCATGAGGCTGCTAAGATCTGCCCGAGATAGTTGCAAACCATTAATCTGGTAGCACAGAATGATGGCATATTTGACTACTGGGTGTTTGAATTAAGAAAACAAATCCCTTTTAGAGTTATTGTTCAGCAATCGTAGAATGCTTTTATCGTGTTGATATAACATCTGAGTCTTTACATTTTATCTAAGGGTAGCTTATTCTTATCTACAACATAAAAAAGAAATCTAGGCAGTATTTGGCATTATGGTAACTAGTTACCATATAGCACCTGTCTACTTACCTACTTTCATGGGGTAACCATATGATTCAGTGATTAATTGGGACACTCAAGAGTGACAACAGCTACTATTAATTAATTGTAGCTACTGTGAATTGTAAAGTGTAGACAAGTGTATATGGTCATTCTATTTATAAGGAAGGCATGTCTATTTTCACTGTGCTTTTTGATCAAGATAACTTAATATTCCCCCTGTGTTTAAGCATGATTCCTACACTCAGTGCTTGCTATCTATGGGTTCTGCATGTGGAGTCAATAGGGACTGAAATAAATTGAGAAAAAAATTTGTACTGACCAGGTACAGATACTCTTTTTTCTTGTTATTTTCTAAGCAGCACAGTGTAACTATTTACATAGCATTTACAATACAATGTATACAGCTGTTTACATAGTAAGATCTATGCATAGCATATATATGTTGTTTTATATAAGAGGCATGACCATCCCTGAATTTTGGTATCTATTGGGGGTCCTGGAAGCAACCTCTCTCAGATATTGAGGGACAACTGTTTGTTTATTTATTTATTTTTGTGCAGGGAATTGAACCCAGGTTCTAGTGTCTCCTAGACAAGCACTCTACCACTGAGCTATATCTACAGCCTGCCAACTATGTTTTAAAATGGTATTAATTGTGGGTGGTATGATGCCTCATACAAAGCAGACAGTAAATATTTGCAAATTTAAAAAGTATTTATATTTTTAAGGGTAAACCTTTCTGCCAAATATCTAAGTGTACATTTTAGAAGAGCTTTGGTTTAAAAATTGTCTATATTTTCTTTATATTAAGGCCTAGTCTCAGATATCTCCATACTGACCTATTACTTGAACTCTGTGACTGTTTTAATATGTACAATATTATAAGGATAATTTTTTTCTACGGGAAATTTCAATTACCTATTGTTCTGTCTGAAATACACTGCATACTAGAAGGTCAAGCGACTTAAGTGCTTGTAAGTTTTCCTGGTAACTTTTTTTTTCCTTGAGTTTGTTAAACAATTCAGTGGCTACTTAGTGATTACTTAAATTTCTTCTGAGAAAATAAGGAGCTCAAGTCATTCAGTTTACTTGGCTGATAGAACCTTGCCTTGAGACTTTAATGGTATAGAAAGGCGGAAACTTTGGATAATCGTTTATGCTAATGTTTAATTTTTGTGTTTTCATTTTAGAAAATTTTTCTTTCTTTCAAAAATTGTCTTCTCTGCTTCTAAGCTCTAATTTACTATATATAACAGGAAAGGGTGCAGGAATTTCTTTTTCTATGAGGTAATAGAATGATATTTCTGGCTAAAAATCAGACAGATTGGATTTAACTGGAATGTGGGTTGTCATGTAGTGGGCTTTGGGAAGTGGATTGCGATTTACAGAGACTCTTGTGGGCTGGGAAGTTTGATCTTTTCTTCTGTTCTGAGATAGGCTTTAGAAAAAAAAAGTGTTAGAAAATCTCAGGTCCAAGGCCTTATTAATTGATTTAACATCCCATCTGTCCCAGTTCCGTGTTCCTGATACCACAACACTGAAACAGATGCTGTTTGATTCTGTATTTCTTTATTTTTTATTTGGGAGGCAGGATTGGGCACTTGTGTGTTGTTTTTGATTATTTTGTAATCTTACTCTTTCTTCAAATTTCCCTCTTACTTTTCTGTAATTCTGATTTCTTTTTCTCTTTCAGTTTCTACTTGTTCTCTTTTCTCCCTGAGTTTTATTCATGAGTGAAGAGTTTACCAAGTCTTCTTGTTTATAGCTACCCTTATTGATCACAGTGTTTAGACACAATCATGATAGAACTTGTTTGAGTATTTTATGATTTTTATACAACAGAAGTAAACCCGTGAGGAAGATATTATTTACTTAAAATTATCTCTCTATTTCTTCCACGGATGCACCATGAGCAAACACTCAGTTTTGTTGACCACCATGTCCCCAGAGCCTGGATGTGTTAACAACTATTAAAAAAAAATGAATGGAAATGCTTTTTAGCTTCCTGATAGTTTACCAGATCAGTTTTTATTCAGGAGAACCTTGGAGTTCCTTGTCTCCTTACCTTGGCTGATATTTGAATCATCCAATAAAAAAGATACTTTTGAAGGATTCTTTTTGTTATACTGTAGTTTTATAGTCTCTTTGTAGAGCTTGTTGTCCCTAGAATTGACTTTCCTGCTTTATCAATTAAGATGCTTTTTACTTCAAGTAATAGAGCTCTCAAGTGAAACTCACTGAAACAGTGAGGAAGTGGAACGTGTTGCACACAGGACGTTCCAGAAGGTGGCATTGTGGGTTGGGTGAATTCAGTGTCTTTAGAGCCCCAGGTGGGTTCTTTCTGCTTTTCCCCCCTCTTTTGCCTTCTTGGCTTCATCTTGCAGCTGATTCTTTTTGTGGTTGTGAGGATAGGAGCAGTAACTGGGTCCACAGTTTCCTTGTTTACATCTGCTGGACAGGAGATCAGCCTTTCTTTCCATGAAGACCTGAGCAGGATTTTCTTCATGTGATGTTGGTCTAGGGTGGCTTCAGGCTGCTCTGGGCAAAAGAGATGAGATAACAGCAATTATCTGGAACTCATCACCTTTGGTGAAATGAATGTTGAAATTAATGATAACACTGAAAGCCTATCTGAATTAACCTTTATACATAAATTTTAAGATTGTTGGTTTCTTGAGCTCCAAGTTAAAACTTCCAAGAGTAATTAGGTTCATAACCAAGAGGCTTTTGGGTGAAATCAATAATACATAATAATTACTTCATTAAGGAAATTACAACATTTAAATAAAAAATATGACAAGTTCTGTCTTATTAAATTTAATAAATATGGCACACAACATTGTTTTTGTAGAAAGTAGACCTATAAAAATCAGTTGGATCTGCCATTCCCCCTCAAGTGTGTTTGAATTGATAACAATTGGTATGTTTAAATGATTTAAGTAAAACAGTGTCTTACTGACTAGAAGAGGGAAAAAAATAGCACATAGTGAATGAAGTTTACTTTAAAAAGTCAGTATATTAGATAGTGTATCTGTGGTTTGAACTTAATAAAAGGATTTTGATTTACTTGAACATACAATAATGGATTAATTTTTGATTGGCCAAGTATTTTCAGTAAGTATTTAATAGGCAGCTTGGGAAAATTATGATATTGTGGAGAAAACATTAAGTTAGGAATTGGAATCTAAATGTCTAGTTTGGCCCTAAATATCTGTGATTTCTAGTGAAATATTCAACCAGTGGGCCTTCAGTTTTTAATCTGTAAAGGAGTTTCTTTTAGTTTTTAAAAAATGTCTTTTTGTCTTTCTTGGTTGTAACCACTCCTGGGAGTTATATGACATACCTCTTTGCTCTAGAATCACAACTCTTAAGTGGACTCAGGAGCATACATGATTTATGTTTATTTATGTTTAAGGTGAAGCAGGTAAAAAAGTGAATTAAGGTTGTGAGGTAAATATGTGCTCTTTCCTCTGCACATGCAGTGCTTATAGGAGAGAGTGTATCTATTTTTGAAATGTATGTGCCAATTCTTAAGGAAGGATTTGTAGATATAAACACATTACATTTCTCCAATACTTCCAGTACTTTATTAGCCAAGTAAAATCTTCTGATGACGTCTGGCTTCTGCAAAGATGTTAGACTAACAAGTTTACAAATAAAAGGCAGAAGTATGGATTCCCTAGACCACCTATATAATACAGTAAAGAACAAATTTGCATTTAGTGTTGGGAGACTGGCTTAGAATCCTGGCTTGGCTGATTGAGAAGAAAAGCTGGTGCACAATGGATTGCTGATAGGTGGGCACTGGAGTCAAACAGAGGTGGGCATGAGTTTGGTTTCACCTCTTACATTAATTTATTTTAATGAAAAGAAGCTATTTTAGCTTGAATACTTTTGGCTATGCATAACAGAAGACTCAGCCAAAAATGGGTTGGATCATAAGGATTTTGTCATCTTATATAACTGTAAGTCTGGAAATTGGTAATTCTAAGTTGATTAAGCCCACAGCTTAATGATGCCTTCAGCACTCCAGGAGCCTCTGCTTTTTGGTTCTGACATTCACAGTTTGTTTATAGTACCTTCCTATTTGAGATAATATTGTTCCAGTAGCAGTACTTTTTTGGTGGGGGGCCGTTGAGATAGGGTCTCACTATGTTGCACAGGCTGACCTTGAACTCATGGCGATCCTCCTGCCTCTGTTTCCCAAGTGCTGGGATTACAGGCGTATGCCATCATAGTAGCAGTACTTTCAGATGTATGCTTTCATGATGGCAGCAGTAAGAGAGGCGTTTCTCCCACACTAGTCTTTTTTCTGGAAGCCATTCTCGACGCTGCCCTGTGCACCAGTAATTTGAACTGGGTCCCAGACTCAGCTCTCAGAGCTACTCACTAGGACAGTGAGGACATTGTGACTGACTCAGACTGTCTTTTAAATCCACTTTTGAACTTTGTGGTGATGGAAGCTCTTTCCTTAGCACAGTGCCTCAGAGGATAAACAGCAAAATCCAGTCTCTGCTAAGAAGAAACAAAGGATGGGCTGAAGGGAGAACTTGAGCTGAGCAGCAGTAATGGGCGCACTATGTTGTTAAAGTTTAGTAGGATAGGCATGTAAACCAAGGCATTTTGGTAATAGAACACAATACCATTACTCTAATGGGGGAAGGAATAGAGTGCTAGAGGAGAATAGGACATAATTTCAAAGTTTCAGTGGCCAGAAAAGACTTCCCTGGAGGAAATAGCATCTTCTTCAGTTATGAGAGTAATTGTTGCGTTGGGGATAATTTAAAAAAAGTTAAGTGTTGCATTCAATAGTCAATCAGTGTTTACTAGACAAAAACTTGAATGGCTTTAGTTATTTCAGGAGACACAAGTAAGAGATTTTCCTCTGACCTTGATGCAGAGCGTTTACTTGGGATCAAACATTTTGCTCTGTTATCTTTATTGCACCTGTTAGCACTGTTTCTTCTTTAATTTTGATTGAACTAGTGAATTTAGTTAGAACTTAGAGTAACAGATGCTTGTTTCTTGTCATGATCCAAAAATAGGTTCTCATATCCTGTCCTCCATTGACATTTTTATGTGTTTTGTTTCTCTTTAAATAATACCATTGTCTTAAATTCTTTAAAAATGATACCACATATTCAGAAGAGCACATGATATGAATTGTTCTTGACTCTCCAGAGACATAGACATCATGTTAGGAAATTAATATTGTATTTTTTCCTTACCTCCTGGATAATTCATTGGCAAGTATATTCACGTGGCGTATTTATGGGCTAATAGATTTTTCAGGTAACTCAGAAAAAGAGTGTGGTAAAAAGTTTTGGAAATAAGTAAACTGTTATTCATATAAGGTACAATGATAAAGTTTTTGTAATTGATTTCAACTTGAGTATATTAATTTTTCTTTTGTTAAAAATATACAAAATCTGAGCTCAAGAAATAAAATAATTACAATTGAAATACAAAAGTTAGACATACTCTTTGTCACCAGAACTTTAAATATCTTTCCACACATTATTACAAAATGAATGTGTATGAGAAATTAGAGTCTGCTTGGTTGGTTTGTGTAAAACCAAAATGTGAGGAAGAAATGAACTTTACTTTCTGTTTTAAAAGGCCATTTAAGCACACATCAATGTTGTTAATTTTAATAAAATTTTAATTAAAGGTAATTGTAGGAAAATGATTTTATAGCATATTATTTAAGAACTTTAAATGTTATTTTTCCTATTCAGTATTTTCTAGCCTTAATTTTCTCTAGATTGCATTTATTGCTTTTGTAATAAACAGAAGTAAAAGAAACTGGAGATATTATGGAACTGAACCTTTTTCTGTATAGGTTTGCTTTTTCTATTCCATTTGTAGTTTTAGCTTTTTCTTTTTTTTAAACTTAGATGAGAAGAGCCCTAAGAAAGCAGGAGAAGGCTAGTGTATTATGCTATGGCACTTGAATGGAAAAGGGCTTGGTAGAAATTAAGGCCTTCAATATTTGGCATCCACAGTGAGGCATTGTTCTGCTCCCGGTATGCAGTGATGATTAGAGTTCCTCACCGTATGTATGGGTGGAGATAGGAAATAAGTAGACATTTAAAAAATAAACAATAGTATTTCAGGTTTTGATAAGCTTAATGATAAGAGCGTAACTCAGGCATAAAATACAGGGAGTGGTGGAGTCAGAGGGGCCTGTTAATAGAGTGTGGTCAGAGTAAGCCTTCTGAAGGAGATGGCATCCTATAGAGCCTGCAGTGCAGTGACAGCAAAAGTCTGTGAGGATCTGGGGTACTAGATTTTGAAATCATCACAGTGGTAGCCAGAAAGTACAAGCAAGAGATGCATGTAGTGTGGACAAGCATGGCAGCAGTAGAAATGGAGAGAAAGGTTGGATTTGAATTCTCTTGTCAAGGCAGAGTCAGTAGCCTTTGCAAGTAGATTGAATGTGAAATGTGAAAAAGAGCAATCAAGAGGAAGGCCTAGTTTTGGTTTTTTTTGAATGGCAGGGCAGTTGACTATTGGTGTATACATATTGGTATCACTTATCTGAGATGAGAAAAAAGAGGCTTTTTTTTCCCTTCTGTTTGTGTTTGTGTGTCGGGGGATGGGGATGAGTGTGGAAATGGGAAGTTGAAGGTCTGTTGGATCATGCTAATTTGAGATGCTTGCTAGATACCTGAGTTATGTATATGAGGTAGGAATTTGAGATACAAATCCTGTCCTGTAGATATATAAAACCATGGGGCTGGACAAGATCACCAGCAAATGAGGGTAGACAAAAAAGGAGAGCACCACCAAGGAGGAGTCAGAGCAGTATGGGTCAGGAGGGGCAGAAGCAGCCAGGCCAGTAGTGTAGTGAAGGGTGTGTTTTGAGCGCAGAGAGTGCCCAGCTGTGTTAAGAGTCCTTGGGAGATTGACCAGGATGAAGACTGACAATTGATCTATGGGATTTGTCCAGAGGGAGCCAGTGGTTGTTCTTGAGCAGTTTCAGTAGAAAATGGGAATATTAAGAAGGATTTGAGTGAGTTTAACACAGAATGAGAAGCTAGGGGTGAGGCAGAGTACAGATTGTAATCAGAAGAGGTTCACTACAAAGGCATACAGAGAGGTAGAACTGGGTAGGGGGAGGTGTAGAATCGAGAGTTTTAATTTTTTACTCTTAAGATGAGATGTTACTGCGTACTTGTATGCTGTCAGGTAGGATCCATTATAGTGGGAAAATTTGCTAAGTAGAGGAAATGAGATAATTACAGGAACAGAGTATGCCTGAAGGGCTGGGATCTAGCATACAGCAGAAGCATCAAACTTAATGAGAGTAAGGACAGTTGATAGAACACATGGAGAGCAAGCATTTTGTGATAGAATAGGGAGTTTGTTAGCTAGGATGGTATATAGAAACAACAGTTCACTTCTGATTGTTTCTCTTTTCTTAGTAAAATAAGAAGCAAGATTGTCTGCTGAGAACCTTAATTGGGGGAGGCTGTGTTAGAGAAATCTGTTCATTGTATTTGTAAAAATAGTCTTTCAGAAATACATTTTTCACTAAGCTATTGGACTTTTTGTTTTTATGATGTTAAGCAATATGTGTCCAAATGTATTTATTGAAAAAGGGAGAGCTGAGTTTCACTGGGTCATAGGTAGTAAAGGCTTTGTTTTTCATGTGGAAAAACCATGTGTTTTTTGCCTTTGCTCTAGTTGTCATATTTTTCAGCTGGCACAGGAGAGAGAGGAAAGGATGCTTCTATTTGGGTCAATGCAGCCGTGCTGTACCATACTGTTAAATGTCCTCCCTCATACAGTGAAATGTCCCATCCTCAAGTTGATCCCCTGCTCCCCTATACTGGGTTTGAACCCAAGGCCCTCACACTGAGGTACATCCTCAGTACATCTTAAAAATGTTTTATTTTGAGACAGTGCCTTGCTAAGTTGTCCAGGCTGAACTTCAACTTGCAGTCATCCTGCCTGAGCCTCCCAGTGTGCTGGGATTACAGGTGTAAACCATCATACCTGGCTTTTTCAGGTTTTAAAGCAAAATCCCAGCCTCCTGTCTGTGTCACAAACATAGTTTCCCTCCATATGTTCTGATGTATCTGTGTACTCGAGGCATTCTTTTGCAGAAAAATAGAGAAGACCAAGGTTAATTCACTTGTTGCATTTGTATTTCATTTTCCTAAGGCTGAGAGGAAATTTGCCTTTGTCAGAACCAGAGTTTGAATTAAGCTCTCTTGTGGTGTAGTAGTCAGTGTTCTACCATTATAATGAAATGCCTGAGATGATTAATTTATGAAAAGAAAACTTTATTTTGGCTCACAGTTTCATAGACTCCAGTCCATAATCCATTGGCCCCACTGTTTCAGGCCAGTGACAGCACATCATTCCCAGAACTCATGGCTGAGCTAAGCCACTTGCATCAAGACCAGGGTTCAAAGAGGAAAGGCTGGGTTCCTTTGCACCTTCTCCCGCAGTGACCTAGAGACTTCTCACAGGGCCCCTCCTCCTGATGCCCACAGTCCCTCCATAGGACACCACCTGGGACCAAGACTTTAACATGGGCTTTTGGGGATATTCAGCATCCAGAGTATAGCATGTTATGTCTTTAAAGCTTATGTTTTTGTTTTCAGAAACAGAACCGACAAAGTTGCCGAGACACAACACAGCAGAGCAGGCAGGGATGTGTTCTTTGTACCCTGTGTACTTTTAATATTCCTCTCAATAGTGTAGGTTTTAATGAGTTCCCACAAAATGTAGAACACAAATGGATTATTTTATGATGTTCTGTTTGAAATCCCTTTAATAATAATTCTGAATTATTGGTCTTTTTTAGTGTCATCTTAGTTACTTCTGAGTTAGAGGGTTTTCTCCCCCTAAAAGCTTGCATCAGGGTTCTTCCACCTAACTGTGACATCCTGTTTATACTCCATGGTTTAAAACCACTTTTATGTGGGTTCTGAGATAGATAGGAAGTTCAAAAGACCTCAAAGACAGCTACCACAGTTTTATTTCTCTTCCTCTTTTTGTTTTCTGGGAAATCTCTGGTTATTTAGTTTTATTAAAGTATTTATTTTTAGCCTTTTAAATCGTGCTATACAATAAGTTTTAAAAATCACACAAAAAAGTATAGGCTACCAAATTATTTTTAAGTCAAACACCTTTGTAAATATCGCCCAGTTCAATATATAAAACTTTGCCAGCCCTTTTGTGTTCCCCATGAAAGTCATAGCTCTCTCTCAGCCTATACAAGTGACTATTGTTCTTTTATAATAGTCACTTCTGCTTCCTTATGATTTTTGTCCTGTTTTTCTTTACACAATACAGTTAAATCTTGCTCATTAAAAAAACCTGGCATGTATATAAGTCTCTCTTAATCTACATGTTTTCCTCCATTTCTTCCTTTTGTTATAATTTACTTGTTAAAATACCTAGGCCTTTGATCGGTTGTCTTTCCAAAGTCTGGATTTTACTGATTGCGTAAAGATGACAAGATCATGGCTGGCTGAGGATTGGCTTCCATATAAGAAAGAGGAGTTGTGGGTGTTTTAGGTGTGGTTTGAGCATTGTGGTGGATTTAAATCATTGACTAGTTGCAATGCTCACGTCTGTAGGCCCATATATAAAAATTCCTACTTTTGTGTTGAGAGATATACTTATGGTCTGAACTCGTGGGTATTTCTGAAAGCCAACCGTTATGAGGACAGGGGTCTTGAACCATTGTCTGTCCATTTTTAATTATGGAGGTCAGCTTTCTCAGTGCCTCCCACCTTTGATTTATGACTTTTCTTTGTAAATGTCACATTTTCTAAAGCTTTATGCAAGTTGTCCCTGGTTTGGCTTACTCATGATGTCTTTCCTGGTTTTCTATCAATGTCACAGATTTCCTCCTAGTTATGCATGTATTTTTGTCTGTCTGTGGCATTTTGGGACAACACAGGTATGTGCATCTGTTCAGTTGGTTATCTCAATTCTCTGGAGGCTCAGACTGCTATTTAGCTTTGCCTTTTAGAAGGATTTAAAAGATATTAAATTCACATGCCCATTTTGTCTGGGTATATATACATAATTTTCAGTACTAGGGATTGATCCCAGGGCCTCCCCACTTTGCTACAACCACAACTCTTTTTAAAAATTAATTAATTTTTGAGACAGGGTCTTGTTAAGTCCCTGGACTTAAACTTGCTATCCCCTTGCCTCTGCTTCCCAAAGTGCTAGTATTAAAGGCATGTACCACCATGCCCACCTCATTTTTTTGTATTTTGTATAAGGCCATAGTCAACAGGTACTGTGGTTCCTGGTATAACTTGCTCCACCACAGCAGTTTTTCTGTAGTAATTTTGAGTATAATTTTCTCATTTCTTTCAGGTCCCATCCCTTTTCTTTCTAGTTTCAAATTAAGAGGTTTTTATATCACTTACATAATTTTTCTTATGTGTAAAAATGCAAGTAATATGTAGCACTTTGCTTATTATTTCTGAGGTTAAAATGAAGCAGCATTAGTCCAGTAGTCTAGATTCTTTCTCCCCATCATATTTGTGTGCACATGTGTGTATATGCATATATGTGTATATTCACTTGTGTGCATTAGAATATACAGTGGCTTAAAGGATATATTAATTAATATTAATAAAAGCTAGAGAAAAATCTTGAGAAATGAGGCCTTGAAATTAACCATAGACATTAGCTAGCCCTAATAATTAAGAAAGCTTCTCAAGAGTGGAATGCTTTGTTTGTACAGATAGTCACATGCATAATTAATAGAATTATGTGGTTACACCAAACCAATCTTTTATCTTTATCTATAGCTTATATAATTTTGATCTCAAACATTTCATACTTCTGCATAGTGACTACTTAATACTATTATTTGGTTAGCTAAACATTTCTTACTATAGTACTAAGCATCGTTTTTCATGTATACATATAGTCTTTTTATTCTTACAGCTTGTCCTCAGGGAGAGAAGCACATATTCTGAACATGTTCTTTTCCAAAGCTAATTGGTTCAGGCTGACCTCCCTTTCACTATGATTCTGCTGAGCTTTAGTTTTTTCTACATAATGATAATAATGAAGAAAACCTGGTTTTACTGTGTATTATGGTATAATTTGGTTTGTTTAAGTCATGATGCTGAATAGTATGTGTTAATTCTCTTGGTTATTTTAGTTGATAGTTTGAATTTCTGTTAACAAGAGTTAGTCCTTTGGCTGACATTGCAAATAGAAAAATTGACAGCCCCCCTCTCCTTACAAGGGTGCTGTTTTGTCCATTTATGCTGACCAGAGGGTATTTTCACACAGAACAGTAGGCAGTGTTTTTCTCACTAAAATCCTTGTGCTCCATGGGACTGGAAGTAGATAGTGACTCCAAAGTTTTCCTCTATGCAGCTGTGCTGGTGCTGGTGTAAGATACTTTTTCCTTTGTACAGTTAAAAAATTATATGAAGTTAAAAAATTATATGAAGTTGCATAGCATTATGATGAATGCCATGCTAATCTGAGGTCAGATTAGTTATAACTAATAGGTATATTACTTTTCTGAAGACATAATGGAAATAGAAGTTTTTGTTTTATTTTGTTAGAGAAGGGGAGATAGAAGGGGCAAAAAGGAGAAGGTTAGGCATGCTTAACTGTTGCTGTTTAAACCCTAAGAAAATAATTCTCACAAATATTGTAGTAATTGTGAAAGTGAAAAGAAAGGATTTACTATAAATTCAAATGTAGGTAAATACCTTGACACTGATCAAATGTTTTTCATGTGACTGGATTATCTATTTCAGATGCTGACAAAAAATTGATTCCAGTTTAAGGGTGATTTTTAAAATTTTAAGGGATAAAATAGCAGGGCTATTTATCACAAGTGTAATTAAATATATGTTAATAATTTATGTAGTGTTAGGTAATAATACTGTGAGTTGATAGGTGATTTTGGTTATTTCCTGGTATGAGTGTTTTTCATTTATTAAATTGCAGTGCACTCCAAGTTGTAAAAGCGGATCATCTTTAGGCACTGCCTTTCAGGAGCTTATAGTCCAGTAGGGTAAGTGTCTGTAGAAAGAACTGGTGGGCTGTGAATCTATGCAGAGCATTTTAAACAGTTCACCATAAGAACTGCACTTCTTGCATTAGTTGCTTTAACAAGAGTATGTTAAACATGACTTTTTATAAGTGACCTAAAATTCTGATGCTCTCTGCCTGACTGACTGACCTCTTGATCCTAAAGGACGGGTAGCAGATGAAGCTCCGTGGAGCCAGCTCAGGAGGAAGTTAATCTCTTCTCTGCCTCTCTCCAGTATAGGTGGGGTATTTCAAGGCTAGGAAAATAGCCAAGGAGACAACTGCTGCAGTTTTGTATCTTTCTGTGACTCTTATTTTCTGCCTTTTATTTTATTATTTTGGATAACAGGCTTTGCTCCTATAAACTCCCTTTACATTAATACTTTTGAAAAGTGACTTTGAAAAATATGTAAAAACTTTGAATAAAAGTTTTATGCTTTACATTTTACAAATTTTAAACAACTGTTCATTCAGATTAAATAGCTATTTCTAACTTTGGCTAGGTCTTCCACCAGAAGCCAGGCTGAGATCTAATAGTCTTCCAGTGCACACAGTATTCAAGTAGATGGAGCTTGAAATAAGCTGAAGTATGTGTTTTTCTTCATGGAGTACTTTTAAGCATTCAGCTAGGAAGTGTTAGAATTGTCTTAGAGGCCTTATCCCTTTCATTCCATTTTCAGTTGTAATCAGAACTATCCATTTTTCTCTTGTTTCACCGAAGAAAAATAGATTCGTGTTTTCATTTAGTTTTGGTCATTCTTGGTGAGTGTGATAATTGAAGTACAATGAGATGTGGAAGTTAGATGGTGAATTCAGTAAAGGTAGCAGCCGATCAGGGTAACTCTTATTAGTGTCGTTTTATTGAGGTATTCTGATGCACAGATACAGTCTCAAATCCTTCTGACCTTTTCTTTTTTTCCCCTACTCTGTGGAAGGTTATTGCCTTCTACAGTATTGCTGTGAGTATGGTATTAGGATATTGGTCCTAGGAGAGGTAAGCTAGTTATAGATTTGTTTTTTCATTTTATGGAAATAGTCTCCATAAAAGGAATACACACGTTATTTATTTTAGGCTATTAACCCTTTTTAAAAAAGTGTGCTTTACTTATTTTACCTTGCTTAACAAGAAGGAAGTGATGGATTCAGATGCTAAGCGTGGTGTGAGTTTTGAATGCAGTGAGGCATCTTACATCCTGAGATCTGACTTCATGAGCCCCACTCTTCTGACTTTGTTCTGGAAGTTACACAAAAATGCCATTGAACTTTAAACTTCCTGATAAAAGGGTGGGGGAAAAAAGCTCCTTTACTGGCCTTTTAGGCTCAGTAATTTGAGACTGTGAATCAAAACAATACAAGATAAATAGGAGCAAACCCTCCTGATTTAGTTACATATGTGTGTATAGGACAGTGATGGCAAACCATTTAGCGCTTTCAATGATACAGCCTGCTGTGGCACATGTGCCATAGGTTCGCCACCACCCATACAGGAATTCTTAAAGAAATTTGACTCAAGGAGACAGTTAGAATTTGGAACTCACTTACCTTCTTAACCAAGGGACTGAAGTATGGACAACAACTTAGACAAAAGAAAAGGGTTTGGAGACTTTCTGAGGGTTATAAGTTTTGGAGAAGTAACTAGAAAATATATCGCAAGTAGGGGTCATTTGTAAGCTTTTTAACAAGATTAGAGTCTTAAAGTGTTCATAAGTTGTCTATTTTAATTTGAAGGGATCTTTTCAGTTTCCTGTGTGGCTTAGAAGCACAAATTTCTTTTGTTATCTGACAAGCCTCTAAGCATATATTGTATGCATAATGGACACAAAATATTTAATTTATGATTTTACAAACGAAGTTGTTGTTTTTCATCATTTACTCTAGAAATTTTCATAGACTCATTACATACCAGTTAGAAATGGTGACAGTAGGGCTGGGGATTTAGCTCAGTGGTTCCGCCTCCTCCCGTGCAAGTACAAGGTTCTGAGTTCGATCCCCAGCACGAAAAAAAGAAAAAAAAGAAAAGAAAAGAAACAGTGACGATAGATGGAGGATAGAAGTTAGAAACTGACATATCGAGAATTAATAGCTGACACCTATGAAAGAAAGAAAAGAATCAATGTATATGGCCTCTCGGGATTATTTATTATTGGAGCCATATTGCACAAAGGGTAGTGATGGATGTCTTTCAGCAGTGCCTCTGTCTTTACTGTGACCTCTGGCAAGCTATTTAATCTTTCTGATCCTCAGTTTCCTTTTTATTAAACAAAATGACAAGGCTAGAAAGTTTTGGCAGTCTTTTACAGATGTGAAATTTTATATGCACAGGGATTATCTAAGCAAACATACACAGTACAGATTCATTTAGATTCACTGTACTGTCTGTAATAGGAAATGAGAGGATGTCCAGATTTTAGAAGTATTTCCTTTAGAATATTTACATTTTTTAAACAAAAAAAGACTTGGCTATAGCTCAGTGTTGGGTATAACGCTTTTTGATAAGTAAATGGGGGCTATTTGAAGGTAGAATTTAATAAAACAAGTGGTGTTCAGTGTTGATAAACAATTTTTGAAGTGATGAACTCCCTTCCTCTGAGGAAGTAAAGCAGAAGTCATGTGACTACTTAGAATGGATACTGTACAAAATATTGACATTTAGGTGAAATCTGTTCAGTTGGTCAACTTTCCTGTGCAGGAGAAGGTCTAAGAGTGTTGGGGTACTCTTTGAGTCTGCCACTGCAGATTAGGAAGGTGGATGGAGAGGCCTGTGACCCAGGTGTCTTTGTAGACTGGTCTTGGCCTTGGGATGAGGCCTTCTAGGGGCATGTCAGATACCTTAGCAGAGCTGCTGGGAAGCTCTTTCCCCCCTTCTTGTTTTGCTGCCAAGCTTTTAAGGATAATATTGATGTGTCCTCTTTATTTTCTTAACTCCTTATCCAATCAAGTAGTTGTTATTTATAAGTTGGAGTATTTCATTTCACAGTTTATCTCATGCATTTACCTTTTTGCTACCTTCCTTATAAAAACTGGGTGTAGTTTACATCCTATTATATAATTTGCTGCTTGCTTATAACCACATATTGTGAGTATGTTTCCTTGTTTGGTCTCCATTATTACCTTAAATTATAGTGAATATTTTTCAGTACTATGTGTCTGCATTTTTAAAAGTGCTTTTTTGTGTATTAACACATTTAACCCTTACGTCAACCTTGTAACTTCTATTATAGATGAAAACATTGAAGCACAGAGAGTTTAAGAAATTCCCTTATGGTTACAAAGTTAACAAACAACAGAGCCAGTAGTAAAACCCGGGTAGTCTAGCTTCAGTCTGTCCTCATTATCACTTCATTATACTGCTGCTCCACTGATTCTGAGTTCTTCTGCCATTAATCATTTTGCTTCATGTCTGTGGTTGGATTTTTAGTACCCTCTCCATTCCTTTTTGCTAATAAAACGTGCAAGGCATGGGCTAAACCTGGTAATGCCCCTGTGAACCAAAGGTCCAGAAGGGGTAGGGGTAGTGGGAGGGGCAGGGGAAAGGAAAGAAGGGAAAGGAAAAATGATGAGAAAAGGAAAAAAAAAATGGAAACAAAGTCTTTGTAAATAGGGAAGGGTGGAGGGGATGAAGGGCGGGCTAGGAATGGGGAAAAAATAAGAACCAAGATGCATCATGTAAAGTTACAAGTTCCCAATGAGAAATGTAAATGTGTTATATACCTAAAATGTACCAATAAAAGAATTTTTAAAAAATGCCTGTCTGTGTGCAATTCACACTTTGGGAGGGCATGTAGACAGGCTTTAAGCAATTACATAAAAAACCTAAATAAGTATGTAGGTTTTTAAAAAAAAATCATAATATACATTGGATTTTATCAAACCAGGGGCCTTGTACTGTACATACTAAGTGCTTGCTCTGCAGTTGAGCTACATTCCTGCTCAACCTTTTGTTTTCCAGTACTGAGGATTGAACTCAGTGCCTTCACAGTGAGCTACATCCTCAGGCCTTTAAAAATTTTTTATTTTGAAATGATCTTTCCATGTCCCCATGTTTCCCAGGCTGAGATCGAACTTGTGATCTTTCTGCCTCAGCCTCCTGAGTAGCTGGGATTCTGGGCGTACACCACCATTCCTGACAATGTGATTGGTTTTATGTTGCTGCTTCCTCAGATTATGATAGAAGACTATTTTCTACTTCTCTGTTTACTGGCTTGTAGTACAGACACTGAGAAATTTCTACCCTTCTGGTTCATCTTTACTAGGTGCACTGTAGACTGCTCACTTTGGTATGACTTATTTTTTTCTTAAGAGTGTAAAATAAACAGTTACATTTTACTTTTGTCAGTTAAAATAACATTCAGTCTTCTGATCCTGATATTATAGCTCAGTTACTTTGGATTTTGAAATTGCTATATATTCCAAGTTGTAGATATTAATATATATTTTCAGATTGATAAAGCCATCAGATCTTAATTTTATTTCCAACTCTAGGCAACTCAGAGCCTGCCTTTCCATGTTCTGCCAACAGAACCATGTAGGTAAAGTATGAACCATGTAGGTGAGTGTATAAGTATGTATTTATAAATTTTAAAATCAGGTACAAACTCAAATTTTTTCTTGAGATAAAGTTTTGGTTAGGAAATAGACATTTTTATATAAATATCAATTTATAGGAAAGTATGAGGAGTAAGAGTAATGAACACAGCAAAAGAACTACCAATCCCTTCTTACATGCTACTTTTAGAAAACTACTTTTTGATATACCCATGAATTTATTACTCTCCATTAGACTATTATTTTGTTTTAAGACTCATTTAAGCAAGAGTTGTCAGATACCAAGTTGTGCTTCTTTCTGGAAGATATTCAAAGTATTATTAGTCTCTAAAATTCTGTGCTGGTCTAGTGGAGATATGTCTGTACCACTGTTTATTATACAGCAAAAACTCAACTGTGATTTATGTTCTACAGTGTGCTGTCCACAGAACCAGAGGATCCTGGGTGCTCCTTGCAACTCTATCACTAACTCAACCTTGATCTTCACATCTTTTTGTCTTTTTGCCTTTGCCTTTTTCTTTTTCTTTTTCTTTTTCCTTTTCTTGGCAGTTCTGGGAATTGATCCCCAGGTGGGCACGCTAGGCAAGTATTCTACCACTGAGTTAGATCTTCAGCTCTTTTTATTTTGAGGCAGGTCTTGCTAAGTTGCCCAAGCTAGCTTTGAACTAGTCATTCTCTTGTCTCAGGCTCTTGAGTAGCTGGGATTTTAGGTGTGAGCCACCACACCTAGCCGTTTCATGACTTCAGATCTCAATTTTCTTATCTGTAAAGCAAGGGAATAATATTATTTTGTTGTTAGTTTTTTATGATGCTGAAGATTCTATACCAGTTATTTCTTGCATTTTATGCCTTGAAAAGAGAAAGGCTTCTTTATATTTTCTGTGTTATTCAAGTCAATGCTTTGGACAAAGATATGTTGCTGTTTACTTAGAAATATGTTTCAAGAAAATGTGAACCATTACATTAACTTTGCATTCTCATTTTAACATTAACATTTCAGGACTGAGGGGAAGACATGTTAATTCATGCTATTTTAAAGTTGCTTAAGGTTTTATTCTCATCAGCATTCATAGTTTGAAGAATGAAGGCTTTTAAAAATATATCTATGCTAGATATATTTCTAAAGAAAAAAAATTCAGGCTTTTATTAACCTAAACAAAACTCATTTAAAAAAATACAGGATGCATGAAGGAATGCTTAGAATAGGAGTATTCTGAGAATTTGCAGTAAAAGTTTTACTGCTTTTGTTACATAAAAAGGATGGCACTGAGATTTTATGACTAGACTATGATTTTTGGTTGAGATTATGGTTCTGGTTGTCCTACCATTTTAAAGCCAAATTCAATAAAAGCATGAAATAATGTTCAATAAATATTAAATCATGTGTCCCTATTTGGGTCCTCTCCTCTTAATTTTCTAGAGCTCTTCTTACTCCTTTAAAATCAGGCCTCGACTATTTCATGACCCAGACTAGTGTTCAGCAGTGTGCTATCCCTCCACCGCCCATAGACCTCCTGCTTTTTACCTTCTTGTATTTGTCCAACTGTAGCAACTGCCTGGAGCTTTCTTTGCCTCTATGTTCTCTCCTCGTCCTGTCTGCTGATAAAAATCCTCCCTAAGTTTTTCATGAAGCCATTTCCTGTCTGTTTTGCCTACACATTCTTTTCCTCCTCATCACATGTTATCTGTGCATCTCCCTGTCATCAAAAGTATTTTACTTGATGCTGTGCTATTGTCTTTCACATCTCATCTGCTATAAACCCTGAGTTTGTGGAGTGTAAGGTGCTGGTCTTCTTCATTACTTCGTTCCCTTAAGCACTTACTATAATGACATAAATGTGCTTAATAATTAAGTAATTGAATTCATTTGATAGGAAGCAGGCTTTTTATTTGATTTAATTATTAGTGATTGCAGAATCTTTTGGATGTCTGGCAGTGACTCTAGGTGTTTCCTCTAAAAAGAAAAAGATATTAAAGAAAATGAGAAGGTTTTTTTTCATTTAAAGTATTTCACGTTTACTGTAAGAAAAGCATTGGTGTGCAGTGATGTGCTCAGTACTGATAAAAAAGTAAAACCAAAGTCACTTTATTTTCATTCAGTAAGGTTTTTCAGGACCTTAAATGGGAAAATTATGTCAAAGTACTCTTAAGTTCCTGAAATGGAATTTTAATATTTCTCTGAAAATAGTTATTTTGTATTCTTATTCATTCATTAAATCCTTCTCTTCATCCTTCCCAGAAGATTTTGATGAGGCTTCTTATCACACAGAACTGATCCCTTTAACCCTAATTTTTTATTGGTTCTAAATGTTTGTTCTTGAAACAGTTGAAGATGACAAGACAGTTGGCTGAGTATAGAAACTTCACTTCACAGTAGTGTAGTCACATGTCCAGAAACTGGGCTGTAGACATCTCAGCTTTCTCAGTTAACTTCAGAAACCTAGAGACTGCTGGGACAGCAAGGCACTCAGTTTGGTGCATAAAATATACTAGTGAGGAATCAGGAAAAAAAAGTGAATGAACCCTCAGAACATGTTAAAATCCCTATACTTGAAAAAGAATTGAGAATTTGAACATTTAATTTTAAAGTACACAAAGAATCTGTATAGTTTCTAGAAGAATATAAAAGCTCTGCTTTGTACTGTCTCCTAGCACAGAAATTATTGCTTGCTGTATACACATATGCCTGATTGAGTGAATAATATTCACATAAAATATACTCCAACTCCCTCTTCAGCAGAGAAATTCTTAAAAGATAGCCAGATATGTATATTTTAAACCAAGTTTTCTACTTAGAATTTATGCTATTAAAATAATTACACAGCTGAACATAGATTTCACATCTAGGTTTGTATATTCCAGAATACTTTTTCAAATATTCAGATGTACATAATAAGATATGTATATATGTTTGTATACATATAAATACCTGCATGTGTCAGACCAGTCTGCTTATGAGTATATGTTGTGTATCTGAAGGATGTTTGGACTCTGGTAGGAAGCATAAGTGACCAAGAACTAAGTTCTGAGCAGCAAGAATGGGTGGGGGTTGTGGGAAAATGTGGCCATTTCCAGGATATGAGATATTATGCCTTCTATTTATTCTGTTCTCCTGTTTGAATTTTTTTGAAATACATTTTGTATTGTTCAAAAGACTAGGAAAGTATATATAGTTTTGAGCATATTTTCATTAATATTTAAGATCAAGAACTCATTTGAAAAGGTTTGCTTGTCTGTCTGGAAAATGTGGCTTTCAAAAATGATTCATATCCCTGCGAATTTTGTATGATTGTTTTGGAATGAGATGATGAAAGGCATTGTCAGATTGGACTACTGTTGTGTTTCTTAGTGCTGTGCTAAATGGACATATAGTGTTGGAAGTCTAATGTTTTCATTAAGCAGTTGCAAGAAAATCCTAGTTCACGTTAGCTGGGCCTATTATTTGGAGAACTCATCTTCATAACAACACTTTCCCAGGATATACTTCAGAGCAAATAATTCATACTGTTTCCCCCCCCTCTTCAATTTCCTAGAAAAGCTCAAGAGGAAAACAAGAAAGTAGTGCTGGCCGGGTGTGTCCCTCAAGCCCAGCCTCGTCAGGATTACCTCAAGGGACTGAGTATCATTGGGGTAAGTTTGTACAGTGCTTGACAGGATAAAAGAAAATTTTGTATTGTTAGCTTTTGATAGCATCCACATTTTATTTGCTATTTTTCAATTATTTATAGCTGTCCTAAACACACTTTCTTTATCGTCCCCTGAAACTTTGTTGTGTCTGTGTGACTGTCTTACTTTGCCACAAAAACTTGTCCTAGGTTTTCTCATTCAGGAAGAATGGCACAATAGAAAGGTGCAGTGTGGAATTTATGTCCCCTCATGACCTGGTCTTTGTCTCTTTTTTCCATTGTCATGTCTGTCTGCGTCATTACACCCCACACCCAGCATTGGACTTCTTACTGTCCTAGAAGCTCATAGGTGCTTTTTTGGGTGCCCCAACTCCATTGTTTTTACCCCTCCAAGCCTCATCAACTCTAACCCAACTTGTTTGAAGTTTTCTGTCCACCCTGTGCCTGTGAGTTTCTGCCTCTCGGTTCTCTTTTCTCGCTGTGCAGTTGTCTGCCATTTGGATGCCCTTTTTCTTTTTTTCCATGCTAGAGAGTGAAACGAAGGCCTTAGCACTGAGTGACATCCCCCGTCCCCCCTTTCCCCTTTGAGACAGTGTTTCATTAAGTCACCAAGTTGCCTGGGTTGGCTTGAACTTGGAATCCTTGTGCCTCAGCCTCCCAAAGTGCTGGGATTATAGGTGTGCACCACCACACCCCACCTCCATTTGCTTAGTACACATTTATGATTTTAAGTTTAGAATTGTGATTTTAGAGTTACATGTTTCTTTGTATATAGTCCATATCTTTATTCAAATTATTATTCTTATGAGGACAGCTCTTCAGTTCTTTAAAGAAAAATCAAAGAAGAAAAGTATGTTTCTCCAGCCTGACATTATTTTTTGACTGACCAACGGAAAGAACCCTCCCATTGAGTTTTTGTTTTCTGTTCTGTTGGCCAGTCAGCTCTGTGAATCTGGAGATTACTTACTATCTGTTCTCTCTTTTACTCTTTGGTAGCCATCACAATTCACATATGCCCTAGTGTAGTTGGCGCTGTTAGCAGTGCTTCATTCTTCCCACCATTCCACTTGGCTGTTCTTGGTATACTCAACAGTGATCTTCTTTCAGGCCAGGCTTTATTAATTTCTTAATATTACATAAAAATGCTGTGTGTTCACAGTAAAAATTATCTGAACAATTGGCATTCAAATTGAGTTTGATGATAGATTTCTCCTCCCATGATGCACTTCAGACAGGTTCTTACATTGTGCCCTCAGTGTAGTGAAGTTGCTTTCTGCTACAAAATCCTCACCCCACTAGCAAATTTAATAATCTTTGAACAAACAATTCTCACTTTAAACAAACAGAATTTGAATGTCTGGTAACTTTAGTTTGTTTTCACCATTTGTCTGTTTACATTGCAATTTCTCTTGGTTTAAGAAATGAAATGAATGTGGAACCCCTGAGTTATCCTTTCGTGTCATGCTAACTCTCCATAAACATAATCTTGCTGTGCTAGGGAAATAGGAAACTAGTTAGGACTCTGTTTTAGAGATGGAATGTAGTACATGCCTGCAGTTTGTCTTAGATTTCATCCCAAGGAATTAAATTTTCTGTAGTTTGGAAAAAGCTTGTGTTTTTTGGTGTATATCATAGTAGCATTTCTAAGCTTCATTGTATGCATGGGAGAGCTTAGAATATTTTAGGGTGTGGAGGAAGTCTCAAGATATGGTATAAAGGGGTCTTGGGTATGGAACTCAGTAGTGGAATATTTGCTTAGTGTGCTTGGAGCCCTGGATTTGATGCCCAGTACTGGGGAGAGATGCAGTATAAGGGAGGGTGCTGAGTGCTGTTCATGTGGAAGACAGTTTGTAGGGTTGAGACAGGCAAAACACTGATAAACACCTTTTCCTGTTCAATCTAGTGCCCTTTTTATTAAAAAGTAAAAGTCACGTAGTCCCCCATTTTATTAAAATGAACATTCCTTGTATTTATTTTATTTGGCTTAGTTATAATTGGAGAAATAACTAAAGAACACATTTTAAAAAGTGAATTGAAAGAAAATTCATATTTATATCACTAACACAATATAGCTTTGTTTATCCCCTTTAGACTTTAAACTTTGCAACTTTTACTTAATTATAATATTAAAACTATTTTGTATGTTTGTTATTCTATGAGCTTTTAAACTATTTAAATGCCTATATCAGTGTTCTGTTGAAGGATATACTATAATTTATTTAATTTTTAATTGTTGTATTTTCTAATTTTTACAAAATATACAGAATACATAAATTTCCACGGTGGGCTTTTTAACTTGTGGGGTAACTTAATTACATATTCACCAGCATTATTATTAAAGTATTAGATTTTTTTTATCAACATAATCTCATAGAACAGTTTTCCTATGGCAGCTATGTGACATTTAACATCACTGACATTTTGTATATGAAAATTATATACACGTCTGAATATTTTAAAAACATAGATGAGGAAACCAAAATAATCTATAATTGGATGTTTATAGAAGCCTAATTCTGACTAAAATTGTTAGAATTGCTATAAAATCAGAACTCCTCTGAAATAGTTATAATGAAGTTAAATGATTTTGTACCAAGGAAAAATAGTTCTAAGTACAAAAATAAAGATGTTTATATTCAGTGATTTTGGAAACAATTTTTATCAGGATGTTTAGAATTGTATAACTGACTTACAGGCTGAATCAGGAATGTTAATTCTTCACAAAATTTCTGTGATGGAAGGTGTTAACAGAGATGGAGGCAAAAATAGCTGTAACTTCATTGTGTGCCTTTACATAGCTTCTGTTGGAATTTATCTGTATCATCCCATAACTCAGGGAAGATGTGTCAATTCTTGACCAAGTGTTTGGAATAAAAAGCTGCCATTAGGTAGAGACCAGGGGTGCACAAGCTGGTCACTGCACACCTGAGCTGAGACATGTGATACTTAGCAGAGCTCATGAAGTAAGCACTTAAGAAGGTAATAGATAAGGAGAGGGATTACTATCATCATAAAACATGAATTTTCACCAATCTCGGCCCTTCCAAATGGGATGTCTCATTCCATTTTTTTTTTTTTTTTTGCTGTAGTGAAATACCTGAGAGTAGAGTTGTCAGTGAAAAAGAATAGAGGTTTGTTTGACTCACAGTTCTAGAGGCTGAGAGGTCCCAGCCAACTCCACCTGCTGGGCATTTGGTGAAGGGCTCCTTGCTGCATAGTATCTTGGTCAAGGGCATCGCGTGGGGAGATGGGCCAAGTGTGCTAGCTTGAGTCTGTCCTTCTCTTCTTGTAAAGTCACTAGTCTCCTTTGAGGAGAACCCCCCCCCCCAGCTCTGGACTTCATCTAATTCTAATTACCTCCCAAAGACCTCACATCCAAATACTATTAACATATTAATTTGAGGATTAAGGTTCCCAACACAGAACTTTTAGGGGACACATCCACACTGTACTGTGGAGCATTGCATTTGTTGTAGTAATCAGAAGTAGCATGAGGTAAGAACACTTGGCAAACAGGGATTTGATTCTTGGGCCTTTTATTATCCCCTCTCTCACCATCTTCTGAAATTACCTACTTACGATTACTTATAAAATGAAACATGGAAGTGACAGAGCCCGCCGTCACTTGTCAAACAGCACCTGAATGGGGGAGTGAGGATGAAGAAAAAGACTCAGAGATAGAATCGGGAGCCTCTCAGAGAGACTGCCGCCGCGCTTTTTTATTCTCCTCCCCTTTTTATCACAGGTGAGTTTGGTTATTAATCATGACCCTTATCCAAAGACACCTGCTTCCTTGTTCTCTAGTTCTTTGGAAATTCCCCACCCTCATGGGCTTTCTTGTTTCTCGGGTTTACAAAACGTTCATCATGTTCCAGGACAGTTTCTGAAGGTAAACATCTAATTTGGCAAGGATGCGGTTCCTCGTAACATAGTCTCCTTGCTCTGTACAATGGAGGGTAAGATTTAACACGGAGCCTCTATGGCTAACACCGCTCTCCACATGGAAGGAAATAATGAGCTATCATAACCAGAAGCGCAGCCTCTCAGCCTCCAGGTCTGGAAGAACTTGAGTGGCCACTCCTCTGAGATTCTCCTATCCTGGAGCATACACCTGTGCACAAACCTGTCTGGTTCCTCACATTGGGAGAGGACAAAGACCAGATGTGAAAACATAGCTGTCTTGAATAGAGAGCTCTTTTGTGAACCAGAGCTTTTTTCTTAGCATGAAATGAAGCTTATGTTTTATATCTAGAATATATGTGTTTATTGGTCACTAATACAGAATCAAGATCTTTCAATTTTTTTGTAAGATCTTAAAACATTTTATCTTACAGTGAAAATTTTCATCTTTTTTTTGCCAAGTAACTATGGTTAGCTGTCCACTTTACAGTTTACATGCAATACCTTTTTATTACTGCTTTTTGTTTTATGTCAGTTACACTATGTCTAGCTGTAGGTAATTCTGTGATCTTTTAAGTATAACTATTGTCACTTTCCTTCTCTCAGGCTCAGTTGTCGGCAGAAAGTGTCTTTTAGCTTAGTAAAGCAGAAAATAGTATGCGGTTTGCTAAATTTTGGAGAGAATAAAACCAAAGAATAGTGGACTTCCAAGTCAGAAAGCCTGGCTTCAGATTCTGGACCTGCCGTATCATTAGTTCAATTCATTCAATGCTTCCTGTGTGCGGACTTTGCGGTTGGTACTTCTCTCAGTGCTGGGACTGCACCTATGCATAAAATGTTTCCAAATCCCTATTCTCATAGAACTTACATCCTGGTTCTTGGGGAGAAGCATCTAGTTAGAATCCAGAACTTCAGCCTCCTAGAGAATCTGAATGAGTTCCTAGACCATGGTGAAATTGACTAACTGGGAATTTCTCTGTGGGGCTCCGATAGAAATACATGCTATGTTTATCACTTAGGAGTCATGTTATTTCTTCTTGTGGTAGTGTTATTTCTAATTATTGCAATATCCATTACTAGTAAGAATGACCTTTAATAGGAAGGCTGGTTCTTACTCTATACAGCAAAGAATGTGTACAAATTTGAACATTTTGTGTAGATTTTCTGCAGTAATAAGCTTACCTTGAAATTTGGTCTTGTTTGGTGTTAAGTTCGTATTGGCAACTGTACTATATTTCTAGAAATCCTAAATAAACTACAAATTAATACACATGTAACATTTTTCAATTTGCAGTTTATAGGAAGATATATGATTTGATATTGAGAATTTGTAACTATTTTAGGAAAGCATGTTTACAGAATGTACATTAAAAAAAATCTTTTGCACCAACAACATGCATTGCTTTTGAAGTTGGTCTTGGCTTGATTAATTAGACTTACCTCTGTTATTTATTTAGAAATCCTAAATAAACTGCAAATCAATACACCAGTTGTAACATTTTGGAAACATGCAATTCGCAGCAGAATATGTAATTTGATATTGACAATTTATAAATGACAACACTTCCTCATGTTCAGCTGTGAACCCTGGAGGCAAGTGCCCCTTTTCTAGGGAGAGCTGAAGAGAAATGTGAGTTAGTCCATGTGTCTGCTTATTGCAAGCATTGTTACCTGGTTGGTTTGCAGTGTCTAACTGCTTGAATCCTGAGAAGTTAGGTAGCACAGTGCCCTCTTCAAATGTGAACACTTTAATTTGGAAAATTATTTATATCAGTAAAGCAGGATTTGGAAGAGGCTAAATGTAACAACATTTCTCTCTTACAATATATTACAAAAGGCAAATCCACAAAGTGGTGCAGTGTCACAGTAACAATGGCATGGGTACTGAGGGCAAAGCTGGACAGATTCTGTCATTATATTCATCTCTACTTCACATACTCTACTTTTTTCTCTTGTCATATTGTAGCTTTTGACCTTGTCGTTATTAAAAAGGCAGCATTGTAACAGAATGGGATGTAATTTTAAAAGGCTATTCCTGTTTTTCTCTTCCTAGACCCGTTGCCTTCACTTTTTTTGTGGCCTCTATGAATCTTTCTTTATTTTTTGGTACTGGGGATCGAACTCAGGACCTTGAGCTTGCCAGGCAGGCGCGATGTCGCTGAGGTAAATCCCCAGCTCTATGAATCTTTCTTATACACCTTCTGTTTTTTTAACCTACTGAATTATTAAAATGTAGCATATCATAGTAGTTAAGATCATGGATTCAGGAGTTAGATTGTGTGGGCCACTGCACATTTTCTTAGCAATGTAATCCTGTGCAAGTTACTTAACCTTTTTTTTTTAATACTTCAGTTTCATCATCTGTTAATTGTTGATAATAATAGAACCTGTTTTTGAATTCTATTAGGCTTAGATTTTTTAATACAGCTGAGTGTGGTGGTACATTCCTGTAATCTTAGTTAATTAAGCTGAAGCAGGAGGATCACAAGTTTGAACCCAGCTTGAGCAGCTTAGCAATACCTTATCTCAAAAACTGAAAAGGCTGGGGATCATTGGTAGAAGTTCCCAGTACAACCCCTCCGCCCCCCACTGACTTGTTAACACGACATATAATGTCTGTAGTGTGGTACTCAGGACATAGTGCTTTCTATTGGTTATTATTCTTATTTTTAAATTATTCCACTTACTAGTAGAATTAACATCTAGTACAACTATGTGTCCTGAACTGAACTATTTGCAAGAGATATAGACTTCAGTACAACATCTTTTCCCTTAGACCATGAACTCTGATGAGTCACAGATTGCCTTGATAATGTGCAAGGGATAAAGTGTTATGGGCCCACAGAGGCTGATGCCGCCCTTGACTTAGATATCAAGGCTGAGCAGTGGCTTGATGAGTGGAGAAAGAAGAAAGGGCTTTCAGGCAGGAACCACCACACTTTTAAGGAAGGGCCTGTGTACCTGTAACTCCTGTCCTTTTGGTACTCTAGGCTTTTTCTTATCTACTACTTTCTATCCTTTGACTTACATTTCCCCATTCTTCCTTCCCTTGGCAGCCTCAGTTTTATTCTCCATGTCTATATAATTGACACTTTTTTTTTTTTTAAAAGAGAGATTGCACATGTGAGATTGTGCAGTATTTTTCTTTCTTTCTTTGGCTTATTTTACTGAGTGTTATGTCCTCCAGGTTCATTTATGTTGTGACAATTGACAGGATCTCCTTTTTAAAAGATAGCTAATAGTCCATTGCATACATCTTTGTACCACATTTTTTCTAAAATCCAGTTTTGGACAGATACTTTGGTTGCTTCCTTATATTGCCTATTGTAAACAACATTGTAATGAACAGAGGCATGCAGATATCCTTACCATAGGCTAATTTCATCTCCTTGGGGCATATACTCAGAAAAGAGGTTGCTGGGTCACATTCATCATCACTTTTCATTCTCTTTTAAAATTTTGATACAGTAGAAACAATTTTTTGAGGGTGGTAGATACTTCTCTGGTTTCAAAATTTAAAGGGTGTATTTCCTGGGATCTGCTGAACATGTCTGGTAAGAGGCCTAATTAATTCTGTCTCCGACCTTTTTTAATGTATGAAAATGATTTATTGAACTTATCAGTCTATTTGAGGTATACATACCATGACGAACACTTACTGACAGGCTTCATCAAGGAGCCACAATTTTGTTTGTCACTATTCTGCATTTGCCCTCTGTGCTTGGCATATTCTGGCTTCATAAGCATTTATCAGTGAATGAATGTTTTTAAATACAAGGTATATGTTTAACTTATTTTTTTTATATTGTTCTTTTAGTCCAGTAGCATAAAATTTTCCTTTCCTCTTTTATGATGTAAACTTTAGCATGTGTTTATTTCCTCATTACTGCAGTGGTTATCCATGTTGCCATAACAGAGTATCACAAATGTAGTGCCTTATTACAGCATGTATTACCTTACAGTTCTAGAGGTGAGATGTTGGAGCTGGTTTTCCTGGCCTAAAATCAAGGTGTCTGTAGGCTGCCTTCTTCCCTGCAGCTTCTTGGGGAGAGTCTGCTCTGTGGCCTTTTTGAGCTTCTAGAGCAGTGGTGGTGCTAGGGATGTAGCTCAGTGCAAAGGCCCCAGTACCACAAAAACAATCAAAAAACAACCCTCTCAGAAAGCAAATCAACTCCCCACCAAACAAATGGCAATTAAAGGCTGAATAATATCTTACTATGTATGTATATTACAGTTTCTTTAACCGTTCATGTGTTGATGGCCTCTAGGCTGATTCCATATCTGGCTGTTGTGAATGATAGTATAATGAACATAAGAGCACAGATATATCTAGAAGGTGCTGATTTAGATGGTAATTTCCTTTGGGTATATACCCTGAGGTAGGATTACTGGGTCATGTGCTATCTAGTTTTAATTTTTAAAGTAATCTGTATACTATTTCCCATGATAAGGACCCCAATTTACATTCAATAAATAGTGTACAAGGGTTCCCTTTTTTCCTTAAACTTTCCAGCACTCACTATTTCTTGTGTTTCTGATCAGAGTCATCCTAACAGGTATGAGGTGATGTCGTATAGCGGTTTGGATTTGCATTTCCCTGAGGATTAGTGATACTGAGACCTTTTCATATACCTGTTGGCCATTTGTATTTTTTCTTGGGAAAAATGTCTTTTTAATTGCATTGCCTGCTTTTAAAAGGAATTTTTTTTGCTATAAGTTATATGAATTATTTCTAAAATTTTGTGTATTAACCACTTATATGATTTATAATGTTTTTTCCAGTTCATAGGTTGTCCTTTTGTTGATTGCTTCCACTGCTTTGTAGCAACTTTTTAGCTTGATATGGTTCCATTTATTTTTGCTTCTGATGCCTAAAATTTTGGTATAATTACCCCCTCAAAAAACAAAACAAAACATTGCTGAGGTCCATATCAAGGAGCTTTCCCTCTTTTGTTTTCTTTTAGGACTTTTACAGTTCCAGGAGTGATGTTTAGGATTTTAATCTCTTGAGTGGATTCTTAATGTATGGTGTCATATACAGATTCAGAGCAATTCCTATCAAAATTGCTATGGCATTTTTCACAGAAATAGAGAAAAACAGTTGTAAAATTTGTATAAAATCATAGAATACCCAAAATAGCCAAAATGATCTTGAGAAAAAAACTCCAAAGTTGTAGCATCATACTTTCTGATTTTCAATCATATTAAAGAGCTATAGTAATCAAAACAATATGGTACTGACATAAAAACAGACACACATCAGTGAAACAGAATGGAGAGCTCAGACATAAATTTAAGCATACGCCATCAGCTGATTTTCAGCAAAACCACCATTACAACACAATGGGAAGAGAACAATCTTCGGTAAACAATGTTAGGAAAATGAGATGCAAAAAATACAAAAGATAAATATGTAGAAGAATTGGACCCTTACCTTGTATCATTTTGTTTTTCCTTTAAAAGCTTAATGGTTACAGGTGATTTTAAAGTTTTGATCTGATAATTCTTTTTTTTTTTCTTTCTTTTTTGGTACCAGGGACCAAACTTTGGGACCTTGTGCTTGCAAGGCAGTCAGTGGAACCACTAAGCTAAATCCCAGGCTGATCTGATATTTCTTAATTAGAATATCAATTATAGATTGCCCTTTTATTTACATATTCATAAAATTAAGAGAGCTAATAAGAAAGTTCCTTTGAGTGTGTGTTTGTGTATCAACAATATATTAACCTCCTACTCTTGAAAGAATTTGAGGTGTCCTGAGATAAAAATCAAGAGATTGTTAAAATGCCAGTCATATTCATACAAATATAAAAAAAGTAATAGCATGTAATAGAGAAATGTGAATAAACAGCATTTTCTGGAAGTTTTCAATAAAATTAGCCTGAGCAGTCTTTTAACATGGTTCCTTCAACTGGCTTTCTTTTGCAATCAGAATAAATCTAAACTGCAGGGCATGAATTACAGCATCTCAGATAATCTTCCTTCGTCATTTATCTGGCTTCATCTCTTCCCACTGTGTCCCTCATGTGCTGTCCTTCTTTTGACCTTATAAGCCATCTGCTTGCTCTCTGCCTCTTAGCCCTTGCACCTCCTTTTTCCCCTGGAGGTTCATGTTGATGCCTCTGCCTTATGGTTCAGGTCCCTGGATTAATGCTCCTGTTCAGATGTTTATCAGTGCCATGACAGCAAAATTGTCCTCTCTACTTTTGCCACTTCTCAGTTTTATTTTCTTCCTAACAACTGTCATGATAGGAAATGAAAAATTTCAGTTGTGTGTTTGTCTCCCCAGTTAAAATGCAATGTGCATGAAGCAAGGGTTCTGTATTTTCACCATTATTCCCCCAGTTTCTACAACAGTATTCACTGCTAGTTAGTGCTAGTAATATTTGTAGGGGGAGAGTTAATAGGAAATAGTTGTTGTCTTGGGCTTTTGAAACTCCAGGTTTAATTGGATAGCATTCTGTGATCATTTAGTAATGACCTCCATGTTTACAGGAAAAGAGCACTTCATTAACTGGGCCACCTATCTGCCATTCCTGGAGAAGATTTACTGAAAATACATGGCAAAAATCTAGCTGGTTATATTTGGACCTGCCCTGCATTCCTTCTGCTTCGAAAATCCCAGTAATATTTCTAACCCACGATGAGATGTGATAATACATGTATAAAGTATTAGCATAGAGCTTGAGATGAAGTAGTTGTTTGAGAAATGTTAGCTGTCACTATATTCTTCTAGTTATTAACTTATCCAGCTGCTGGTTGTTGTGTGCTTGTGCACTCAAAGCAGAATCACTGACAGTAAAATGGTATCAGCTTGTCCTGGGATGGCCCTATTGTAGACTTTTTTCCTAGTCTAGATAGCAAAATTGTGTTTGAGACCTGCATTGGTTTCATAGGAATGCTGTAACAACTTAATGCTGACTGAGTGGCTATCTCAGCCATCTCCTTTAAACCTGACCTTTTCACTGTAGCTACCCAGCCATATGTGACTATTTAAATTAGATTTAAGTTAATTAAAATGTTGGTTCCTCCTGGACAGCACAGCCTGTGAACTGTCCCACCCCTGCGGAAAGTTCTGTTCCTGCAATGTGTCTCAACAGTGAGGAGATTCTAGAAGAACTCATTTTCTTTACCTTAGGTGCCATTGTTGTAGGGTTGCTTCTTCGATACATGTTTAGTTACAAATTTGGAGTAGTTCATAATAGCAGAATAAAATATTTTTATAGACTTCTTTTAAAAGTTCTTAGACAGAATGACTCATTAATGTTATTTATGAATTGTTTATTCACCAACTCCTTTCTTCATTGTTGAGAACATATGGAGTCAGTAACAGAACATACTGCATGCCTTTTTTCCTGTATATTTATAACTAATTGCCTGAAGGTCGTAAGATACTGTTTTATTTATTTGAATTATATGCTAGAGAATAAGCTCTTCTGTACTCAGACCTACAATTTATAGTATTAATTAAGAACAGCTTTTCTTTTCTCCCAGAATGAATTCAGTAGTATATCATGATTACTGTATGTGAGTTTTGAGTTTGTTGTGCACTCAGTAATTTTCTTCTCTCCCTACTTCCTATTCTGCACTGGTTTTTTCCTCCTATCTTTTCCCTTTTCTATCCCTTCTCACCCTTCTGCAGTCTTTCCTTTTGTTCTTGGTCTCTCCTTTCTTTCTTTTGTCCCCACTGTTTCCTCCATTGTCTTCTACTGGAAATGGAAATAGACAAATCATGTAAGGAACTTTTCTGCCTGTTTATAATCAACACCACCCTATTGCTGCTGGAGATGAAGCCCAGGCTGGCTTAGCACACACGGGCAAGCGCTCTAGCACTGAACTGTGCCTTCCAGGCCCTCATGTACTTTTAAAATAAAGTTTTGGTGGGCTGTTTTCAGTGTTCTGCAGTTCACCGGTACCAGCTAGTAATTAAATTATCATATATGTATGGATAAAATCTAATTTTTCTTTCATTAAAAAAATGTTATCAGGTACTTTTAAAAAATCCTTTTCAGTTATATAAATTCAAGCAAATTCTTTGTGAACAGGGTAAAAGAAAAGCTATCTTCATTTCTTCTTTGCATATATAAATATTTAAACTTTTTATTTTGACATAATATACTTACAGAAACTTTGCAAAAATAAGCAAAGAATTCCTAGATTTACCAAAACATTTTAATAATTTGTTTATTTGGTTTATATATACACACACACATTTTTTCTTATACTTTGGAAGGTAAATTGCAAGCATAATGCCTTTCTAAATACTTGTACATTTAAAAAAAGGTGTCTCATCACTATAGTATAATTATTAAAATCAGAAAAGCACTGATACAGTGAGTGCTATAAGATAGTGTATAGATTTTATTTAGATATTGTTATTTATCTCAGTAATGTCTTTTATAGGAATGGAAAACCCCCAGATATCCGTAATTGCATTTAGTTGTGAAGTCTCTTCATTAGTCCCCTTTAATCTGGAACATTTCCTCAATTTTTCTGGACTGTAATAGCCTTGACATTAAAACATTTTATTATCTGGAGCTCTTCAGCAGTTTTTGATCATAACTTTATTGAGATACAACTCATACACTATTGGAGGTCGATTAATCCTGTGACTGCCTCGAAAGGGGGTTGATGACAGCTAAAGAAAAAAAGACAATAGAGACTTGGATAATTTCAGAGTATATGGGGCCCAGGAGATCAGTGCCTCAGAGCAGGCAAAGACACTCAGAGCTTGCCACTCTTTATTAGGTTCATAAGGAATATCAGATGACTCAGGGTGTCAATAATCCTAAATTCATGAGGATCTTATAATCGGAGGGTGTATTAGATGTCTCAGAGGGCAGAGGTAATCGTATGACAATGAGGTTCTTATGCTAATGAGGATCTTAGGTCTATGAAGAGCTTATGTTGATTAGGATGGTGAGACCAGCAAACCATTCTTACAACAGTAGGTGGGATGAGTTAAGCTGATAAGGAATTTGTCCCTTCCCAGGTTTTTTTTTTTTGTATTGGGGATCGAACTCGGGTCCTTGTGCAGGTGAAACCTTTTTCTTTTTGTATTGCTACTCGATTCTTAAAGAACCAGGATGTCTTCAGCTTATGTAATCTTGTTCTTGAGCGTCACATCAGGGAACCATTGAGGCCTCAGACAGCCCTAATCATAATTTAATTGTGAAATGATTTTTTCCCTCAAAATTATGTAGAATGGTTCCCGACAATACATCATCCAGTGGACCCAATTAAAATGTATTTTTCCATGGATTTTCGTATATTCACAGAGTTGTGTGGCCATCATTACAGACTAATATTAGAAAATCTTTATCACTCCATAAAGAAACCCAATACTCTTAGCCTCTCTTCCATCTTTCTATCATCTATCTACAGGTAGTCACTATTGTATGTTGGCTCCATGTATTTTCTTACTGTGGATATTCTATGTGAGTGGAATTAATTCATAATATTTTCTTTTTTTTTATAATACATAATATTTTCGGTCTTTTTCACCTAGTATATTTTAGTATGTATCAGTACTTCATTCCCTTTTGTGACTTCATATTTCATTGTGTGGATGTGCCACATTTTGTTTATCATTTGATGCATATGTGTGTTTTTACCTTTTGGCCATTATGAATAATGATGTGAACGCTTGTGTATAGATTTTTGCATGGAGATAGGTTTTTTTTTTTCTCTTGGGAATATAGGATAGGAATTGATGGATCATATAGTAACTCTATGTTTAACCATTTGTGTTTAACTGTAGACTATTTTCCAAACTGGCTGCATGTTAGTGCAAATCCACTAGCAGTGTTTCTCAGTTTCAGTGTTTCCACGTCTTCTCCAACACTGTTACTATTTGTCTTTTTCATTGTAGTCATCTTAGTGAATGTGAAGTGTTATCTCATTATGTGTGTCTGTTTTTTGTAGTTAACTCTTCATAAAATTTAACTTTTTAATCATTTTTAAGGATATACTTCATTGGCACTAAATATCTTCATGTTGTTCAGCAGCTGTTCCCACCATTATTTCCAGAATGTTTTCATTTTCTCAAACTGATTCTGTATATCCATAAAGCAGTAATTCTTCTTTCTCCCATTGTGGTTTTGATTTGCATCTCTGGGTTAGTTAATAGAATTGACTATCTTTTCATATTTTATTGGTTGTTTGTGTATCTTCCTTGGAGAAGTTATATATTCGAATCCTTTGCCCATTTTTGATGGGTTTGTTTTTCACACTTGAGTTGTGGGAGTTCATCATATATTATAAACTAAGTCCCATGTCAGATATAGTATGTATATGATTTGGAGAAGTGTTTGGCCATTTTCTGTGTTGTATTCTTACTTTCTCAATGGTGTCTTTTGAAGTATGAAGAGTGTTTAATTTTGATGATGTCTGGTTTTTTATTTTTTCTTTCATTGCTCAGCTTTGGTGTTGTATGTAAGAAATTGTCATTTAATCCAAGGTCCATGTGGATTTACAGGTCTGTTTCCTTCTATGAATTTTTAGTTTCATCTGATCCTCAACTTTGTAACAGACTGCTCCTGCCACATGTTGCTGTTTTCTCTGGGATTAAGGCTTCTTGCTCAGTTTATGTGCTACAAGGCAAGGGGCTATGCGCCCTTTGAGCTTTTATATCTCCAAGTACATAGGAAATCATTTTTGTTTTCTGACTTCAGCATTTGAGTGAACTCATATTTTACTCCTTTTAATCTCTGTCTTCTGTCCCTATTTGATAGCTTGATTATTCATTCACATTAATCCTATTCATGTCTCTCTTACCCAGAGCAATCCGCATATCCACATGTGATGTTTTATCTATGCTCTAATGTCATATTTTCTTATTTCTTAACTCCAGTGATGGTCATCGTCGTCTGTGTTTCAGCGGTCATTTCCATGACCAGATCTTGGACCTTGCTCAAAATTATTAAATTCCTGTATCAGCACTCTGGTTATAGTCTCCTGTCTCCTTTTCTCTCATTTCTCCTTCCCTTTCCCATTCCCTGGTCTCTTCTTTCTAACTCTACCACTCCTACAAGCTTCATCCTATCTAAAATACATAGTCAGCCTTTTTCCGGTTTGCTTGTAGTCAGTGTTGTTCTCCAGCCCTTTGGATCATTCTTGTATACTTTAGATGCCTAATAAATGATGAGTGAATGAGTGATGGAATTAACACACCATGTATTGGTCTGTTTGTGTCCACTACTAGCACTGCTGGATCTGGAGAAATATTCAGCTGCACATGGATTCATCATTAGAAATGTACAGGCTCTAATTTTAGTTGGTTTTTCAGTACTGTCTGGCAGTTTTTACATGTCCCTAGTTATCACTGTTACTCTCTGTAACCGGTACTTTTGGACATTTATTCTGTTGTTTTGTCATATCCTTTCTCACTCATAGCAAATGAGCTTGCTTTTTACCTCTTTGAGAAAAACTAAGACCACCATCTCAGCATCCTCCCTGAAATCTGTAAGAGCACTAGCATTCGGCATCACGCTTTGCTTCCTCCTAGCCTCTCGTGTCAGAAGACTGGGGCCTCCTCTCGCTCTGGGCTGGTATCTTTATCTGGTTTTTGAATCTTATTCTGTCCACTTTCTGAGACCTTGCTCCTTCAATTAGTTCTCATATATTTATGAGAACTAATATATTCCACTCTTCTTTCTCTTCTGTTTTATTCTTCTCAGTATGTAAAGTGTAAGACCAAAAAAGTAAATACAGTACAGTAACTTTAACAATGACACATACAGACATAATTTCCTCTAGCTACCAGGAGTTCTTTCTCTTTCACTGTTTTAAAAAGAATAGTCTATATTCACTGTTTCTATTTTCTTATGTATGATTTATTGCCACTAAACATACTTTCCCTCTAAGCTTGTAGACTTCCTAGACACTTAGCATTTTAGTCTGTATGTTACTTTTTGCCTCTAGCATCATGTGATATTGTCCACCATTCCCTTCTCTTTCCTTGTGCCTCTGGCAGATTCTCGCAGTCTTTAGAGGCAGGGAAGAGTTCCAGTGTGCTGTTGTCTTATCTTGTTTTCATATAAGACACTGAGGCCAAAAGAATTATTTTTATGAGACTTGCCATTGCATTTTTTTTTTTTTCTTTTTTGATACCAGGGATTGAACTCAGGTCCTTGCACTTGCACGGCAGGTGGCCAAACCACTGAGCTAAATCCCCGGCCCCTCCATTGCATTTTTAATACATTCTTTTTATAGGGTTTTTCTCATTGCTGTGGAGTTCATTACAGCATTATTGTAATAGAAGGACATTCTTTTCACAGTAATTTTGGATGAATGTGTTATTGTATATCCATACAGTGAGAAACTAGGGAGGCTGTAAAATGAATGAAGTAGACCTATACGTATGGGTAATGAATATGAACACAAATCAAGGGACAGGTGTGTATCACACATATATATCTATACACATATGTATAGAAAATACTTATATATAAATATTTGACAACAGAAAGCATCTTCATATCTATTCATCATAATAAGTGATTTTTATCTATGAAGTAGAAATAGAGGAAGGCAGATATTATAGGCTACTTTAATTTTTCCAAGGCACAGCTGTTTCTCCTGCAATAAAACAGGTATAATTTGGGGATTTTTAGAGGATCAGCTTTGACTTATTCTTATCTGACTTTATTCCATTAGCTTCTTCTTGGATCATTACTTTACATTGCTGTTTGAATTTTAACTTCTAAACTCTAGTCATGCTTACTCAGTCTCCTTAGTGGGCTTTGCCTGTTGGCACTCAAAGTCACTTTTGGTTCCCTGTGTCTGATTTCATTACCTTCCCTCTGTGTTCCCATGGCATCCTGAGTAGTCATCCCTAGTCACTGGTATAGAGAAGAGGAGCTTTATTATTGATACTGTGTTCCATAGATCTGAGTATAGTGCTCAGCACATAGTAAAAATTCATTGAAAAGGTTTTAAAAGTTAAAGTAATAACACAGAATTTGGGATCAGTCTCTTTAATACCAGCCTGTCTTCCTGTTAGGTTGTCAGTTTAGGCCCTTTTGCTTGAAGCTCTATGTGAGGCCATATATTTTAATTAAACTTAAATTTAGATCTCAGGTTGTGTTGAGTTTGTTGATAGACTATCCTAAAACAACCCAAGCAGTTTATTTAAATGCATTATGATATCTCCAATTATCCCTGGAGGAAAAGAGGATGAAAATTTTATATTATTACACAAAAAATTAGTATAAGATTTTAAAAAAGATCTCCAAATACATTAAAGGAAACCTGCATTGATGTGCTTAGAAAATATATAACATTGATTCCAGTAAAAGCATAAACAGAGTTTTTTTTTCCTCCATGTAAATTGCTTGTCTAACCCTTTATTTTCTTTTCTAGGTTCAACAGATAGATCGTGTGGTTGAAGTTGTAGAAGAAACAATTAAAGGTAATTGTTGAAAAGGAGGTAGGCAAATGTATATATTTTTGGAACTACATTGTAAAAATATAACTCAACACATACTGGACACCTTTGCAGAAGTTCTTATTTTAGATTTAAAAATATTAAATTTTGATCTTGGATTTATACATTGACCAGAGAGTGTATATTTGACTTATAAATGAATTAATGAATCAGATTTTAGTTTTTTAAAATCTTATTTTTCTATAAAATGGGTTTACTTTGACTCTCAGAAGACATAATTTAGTGAATTTAAACTGAGGAAAGTTTTTATTTGTACATTTTCATATCATGTAATTAGTTGCATTTTTCCCTTTGAAAAATACTGTTTAATTTTGATACATCTTCAAGGAATAATTTTTGTAGTTACACTAGAAAATAGAATTGTGCATTTATTATTTGCTCATTGAAACAGATTCTTATGAAGTCAGTGAGAAGTAAACTATCTTTAATTGGGTGGTTTAAATGTAAATATTTGTTGGCTATTTTTCCTCTGTTAGATTAGCACAAATAAAAACCAGAATATGATTTTGAAATATTAAGTTCAACGGCTTAAAATTTGAACTGTTAAAAAAAATTTTTTTTAATCTTTTGGGAGATAGGGTCTCGCTATGTAGCTCAGGCTAGGCTTGAACTCACTATGTAGCCCAGGCTGCCCTCAAACTTGTGGTGATCCTCCTGCCCCAGCCTCTTGAGCACTGAGATCAAAGGTATGTACCACCACAGCAAGCTGGTTTGTTTTTTTGTTTTTTTTTTAATAAAGAAGTTTGTTTTTCAAACAGACTGTCACATTGAAATTTGTAACTCTGTACTTTTCCTGCTGTCCTATGTCTACTATTCTCCATGTGATTTTATTAATTTTGAATCTTATTAGTGATTGATGATTATAGAATATGAGAATGAGACTGTCCCCTAATCTTCTGTAGAAATATTTTAAGAAAGGATTTTAGGCATAACAACTTACAGCAATGATATATTTGAATTTTCAAACTATATCTCAGTGTTATCTTGGAAAATATAGATGCTGGCATTAGTTGTGTACTTACAGTGTGACAGCATGCTAAGTACTTCTCATGGAGTAAGGCATTTAATCTTTACAATAGTTCTGTGAAGTGCAGTGGATTTAAATATTTTGCTCATTTGGCAGACACAAGGGCACATAGCTAGAGTTGGGATTTGGACCTAGGTAATTTGGCTCTAATGCCTGAATTCCCTTACACTGTAACATGGTTCACATTGTGGGATGATTTCTTTATTCTCACTCAGATAAGAATCACTGTTTCAGAAGTTGGATTGAGCTTTTTAGGCAGTGCTTCAAGATGCTTGAGGATGTTGCCTTATTCAGATGCTGGCCATTCAGAAATTTAAAAATGATAAGGAAGATGACAGAGAAGACAATCTAGGTGGCTTTGGGTATGGCAATGACTTTTACATATAACATCAAAGATATGAGCCACAAAAGAAATAATTGATAAGTTAAAATTTAAAATGTGTGCTCTACAAAAGACACTGTGAGGGCAATAAGAAGAAAAAGCATTTCAAGGGGGAATATATTTGCAAAAGATCCATCTGATCAGTTTGTTATCCAAAAAATATGAAGAACTCTTAAAATTTGACAGTAAACAAGTGAGTGCCCCAGTTAGAAAATGGGCAAAAGTAACAAATACTTCACCAAAGAAGATATATAGATGGCACATCACATATAAAAAGATGCTCAGCATCATATGTTATTAGTGAATTGCACATGAAAGCAGTGAGGATACACCACACAGTGTAATGGTAATGTCTGAAATTCTGGACAACACCAGCTGCTGGCAAGGATGTGAAGAAACAAGAACTCTTACTTATTACTGGAAAGCACACAAAATGGTATGGCCACTTTGGAAGACAGTAGGGCAGTTTCTTAACATAGCCTTAGCACGTAGTCTAGCCATATATCTGCACAAACACATGCATGTGATGTTCATAATAGCTTTATTGATAATTACCAAAACTCAGAGGTTGCAAAGATGATTTTCTGTAAGCAAGTGGGTAAGCTGCAGTACATCTAAACAGTGGGGAAAAAATGAAGCCAGGAGAAAACATAGAGGGAATCAGTGTGGATATTACAAAGTGAAAGAAGCTAATCTGAAAAGGCTACGTACTGTTTGATTTCAGCTCTGTGACATTCTGGAAGAGGTAAACTGTGGAGGTGGTGAAAGGATCAGTGGTTTCCAGTGATTAGGGAGTAGGGAGGAGTTGAATAGAGAGCTGAGAAGCTACTTAGGACTGTGATACTATTTTGTATGACAGTATAATGGTGGATACATGCCATTATACATTTATTCAAAGACAGGATGTGCAACATCAACCATGAACCTTAATGTAAACTATGGACTTTGTATGATAATGTGTATCAGTGCAGGCTCCTTGTTAACAAATGTACTACTCTAGTGCAGGCTGCTGATACAGGGGAGGTAGTGGTATACATAAACTCTGTTCTGGGCTTGGGGATTTAGCTCAGCGGTTTCGCCGCCTGCTGTGCAAGTGCAAGGACCTGAGTTCGATCTCTGGTACTAAAAAAAAAAAAAAAAGTTATCTAATAAAACTCTGTTCAATAAACTCTGCATAATATTTCTGTGAGCCTAAAAATTTATTTAAAAATTACGTCCTTAAGAATTTGCCAAATGGTTCATAGAGATACAATTTCTATAGGAAATCATAGATGGCTGTTCACTCCCAGGCTGGTTTAAAAGTAGGGATGGTTCTCACTGATGAGTTTGGACTTGAGAGGATTTATTGGAGAGGCTGCTTTTGATTTAGTTGTGAGAGTCTACAGCAAGAGGTGAGTTGAAGATGAAGGTGATAGGAATGGTCATTGGCTGGCTTAGTTTGAGGATGGGAAAGATGATACGTTAAGTGCTAGTAATGTTCCAGAAGAGCATGGGAGACGGAATCATTTTGGTTGCTGTCCTTAGTTTATAGATGAAGAAGCTGAACTATGAAAGAGTTAAATGACTGAGTCCTCTCAGTTAATGGAGAGCTGAGTCCATCAAAGAACTTGTATTCTTTATTCTCTACTTCTATTGCTACTCCTTCATTCAGACAGCCTTCACCAGTGAAATATTGTGGACCTTGTAGCAGTTATTCAATTGCTGTTGATTGTGTTTCAGCAAGTTGTTTTTCTCCAGCTTGTCTTTATTTAAAATGGAGAGGATTTAAGGGATATGACTTTTGAGGTACTCAGGGTAATAGGAGATTAGTTCAATATGTTTACTTCTTAATACTTGGACAGCTGAATAATATATGATGGTACATGCCTGTAATCCCTGAATTCTGGGAGGCTAAGGCAGGAGCAACACAGTTTCAAACCCAGCCTGAGCAACTTAGTGATTTAGCAAGACTCTCTTGAAATAAAAAGGTTAAAAAAAAAAAAAGGGTTGGGGGATGTAACCCAGTGCAATGGCCCTGGGTTCAATGCTCAGTACCACAAAAAACAAAACAAAACCAAGCAAAAACCCTAAAACAGTAATAACAAAATTTGCACAGCTGAAGGAATCTAATTGCTCTTTCCTTCAGTGGCTCTCCTTTCTGTCTGTGTAAACTGCCACCGCTCACCTAGGACTATTTTGCTGTCCTGCATATGTATCTTCACTGGTTGTCTGTAATCCACCAAATTGATTTGGGATTTCTTAGCAACATCTTAATGGTCTTCAACTTCATACTGCCACTTGTGCTTTTCTTCCATTAATGCCATTCATAAGCCCTTTGCTCCAGCAAATGCACCATTTGATGTTTCTCATGTATCACTTTCAATTGGCTTTCCACTGGTCATAGGATCCTGGGCAGCAGTGGGTAACTTCTGTTTGCCTCCTTCGATCCTCTCCACTGTTGTCCGTGGAGGCTGACCTGTGTGGAGTGCCTCAGTAGGGCCCTGGCCAGTCCACAGAGGGTTTAAGGTATGACAACAGAGTTAGATTACAGTATTCATGCCTTCCCTCCTGCTTGTTCTGGCTTGACTGCTTCTCAGACTGCTTTTCCCACTCATCTCTTCTTATGTAATTATTTTCCTGTGCCTCCTCAGACTGGAGGTGGAAACAGCTTTTCATTGTTACCAGCCGAGAGTATTGCATGGTCTGTTGTTCATTTTCCTATCTTGCTCAGGGTTTAGTAAGTTTATTTATAAATACCTGTTCAGTTATGCAGAGAAAGCACCTACTTTGCTGCTACCCTAACAGATAAGAGGTTAGCCTTGGAGAAGCCAAAGCTCTGCCCAAAGAGGCAGATGGAAGATGGCCTGGCCTGAGGATTTTGCTGTGACTATTGTCTTTCCTTATTCAGTCCTTGTTTGTCTCTCTACTGAATTCTTCCTTGGAGGCCATAGGTCACTCACTACTTTTTTGCATTCTTATCATTATTAATAATACCCAAAGCATTCAAATCTGCTGTAATTAACACAAAACTAGACAAAGAATGTTTTTATTTTAACTGTTTTGATTTTATCAAAGCGGAAAATTCCAAGTTATTTGGAATGAATCCTCATTTTTTTCAGTAGTAGACTGAAAATTTCATCCAGTTACAATTTTTGTTTTAGGAAATACCAGGTTAAAATGAATTATATTATTTTCTTTGATGTGAAACTGAATCGAAGGAAAGAACTGCAGTGCCTAAATGATTACATTTATTTCTTTCTTTAAAAAATATTTGCCCCTTAAACTTGGCTTATGTGGTCATTACAAGCCTTTTCTTTTTGTATGAGAGATCTGAAAGGAATATAAATTGTCATTTCTTCCCATATAAGTGAATATAAAATCCTTTAAACCACAACAGCAACAAAATAAAAAATATTCTCATGTTTATGAAATGATTATCTAACATAAAAATGATTGCAAGTGAGTATTGCTTGTTAAAATTGGAAAAATATTTTTGTCATTAAATCATACTTTTATTCCTCAGTCAGCTTCTGTTGAAGAAAGATCCCTACTGTTAGTAACGTGTTTGCTGGCATTTCATTCTGTCTAATTTGAAATGCCTCAAGTGGTGGTAATTCAGGATTTTCCCAATATGGTATAATCTGCAAGTTTAATTGATTTTCTGTTTCTGCTAACTTCTCAGTAATTGATGCCATCTTGTATTAGTCTGACCTACATTCCCAGGGAACTTCACCAAGCAGCTCTTTCTTATTTAAGACATTGCTATTAATCTTCACGCTGTTGGGTTTTGAACTTTGCGTATGGCACATCAGTGGTGATGACTGAATGACTACCCTACAGAGTCCAGGGAAGATTTACTTGAGCATGTTTTACAAACTTAATGAGCAAGTGATTTTATTGGGCTTCCTATGGGACAGTACTAGACCACAAAAACACATATTCTTTTTCAATAGAATAATTGTTATTGATTTTCAATATATGTTGTGAAAGAACACTTTTATGCATCCTGTCATTATGTGTAATCTGTCATAATAGCTGCTACTAGTGAAAGGTTGTGTATTGGTTTCACATATTAGGAGTATTTTGTAGTTTCCCTAGTGTAAACAGTTGATAAGTTTTGTCTTTTACTAACTAAAGGGGCCAGGAATTTATTATCATGAGTTATTTAATTTTTTCAATGAGGAAGATTGTTTTAAGCTTATGTACCATGTTAAAATATGATTATAGTTTGGTAAACATTCCATTTTGCCACTTTCTGAAGTGCAGCCTGTTCATCTCCTTTGCTATTCTCATTCCTTTCTGGTCCCTCCTTTAGTTCCCACAAATTAAAAAAAAATTTTTTCTAACTTTACTTATTTGTCTTCTATGTACCTATGTATATTATTCCTAGAATGAGTTTTTTATTCTTGTACCTATGCAGCCTATTCATCTCCTTTGGTGTTCTCATTCGTTTCTGGTCCCTCCTTTAGTTCCCACAAATTAAAAAAAAAAATCTAACTTATTTGTCTTCTATGTGTCTATGTATATTATTTCTAGAATGAACTTTTTATTCTTGTACCTGTGTTAGGGAGCATTTTCCAATTCATTATATTTAAAACAATAATACTTAACAAATTTGTGGTTCAAAAGGCAAGATTCTACTATACGAGTTTTACTTGATTTTTCCTATCATTTTGTTCTGTACCTTGATTTGGAATAATGGCTGGAAAGGAATGTTAGAGAAACCAGCATGTCATATTCTTTGTATATTTCTGTAACTTTATAATTCCATCAGCCAAATTATCACTTTTACCTATGGCCACACATATATTGACCAACAACAATATTGTCAGCTACAGGGTATCTAATAGATGCACTAGAAAAACATCATTGTGTTATATATTGTAAGTGGTCATGTTTACTTTTTCCTTAAACTGGCTAATTAAGTTTGTCTAATGTTTTTTAGCCATTAAAGCTTGAGAATGCAAATAATTGTTTAAACTTGCTTCCCAGGAGGATTCATATATTGTTATGGTGGCTTCAGAATTGTTTTGTATGTTTTTGGTTTGTCTTACTTATACTGGTTTAATATGTTTATCACTGAAACCGATTTTTATTATTACTGGATATATAAGAAGATTTGGATATTTGATTTCTTCATTTAGGCAGTGGATGGGGTATTGGAACATAGTGTTCAATAGGTTAGGCCGATCATCTTATTGTAGTTTTCATATAACACTGTTAGAATGGTTCTCTTGTTTGGTCAACGAAAGGAAAGGAAATTACTTTAAGCCTAAGCCTCATAGCATTCCTATAACCCAGCCTTTTTGTTAGTAGTCCCACTACTGTCTGATAAAGTAGCCTATCTTTCTTCATGTAAATATTAACAAAGACTTACCTGCTGATAAATCTAACTTATATGTTAACTGTTGTAGATCTTGATGGTATCCTGGGAGATTGTTCAAAGATAAGGTTACAAGTATTGTTAATTATCGTAAAACTGTTTTATGGTTTAAATTTTTGTGCAAACTGTTATAGTATTAGTAAGACAGTTTCTATTTGAACAACTTTGTTTTTATGTCTGCATATTAATCATTTTCAGATATTTAGTAAGACCCAGATACGGCATTCTCTGAGTGCCAAGGTTCTGAAGTCTCAATCATATTAATTTTTACTACATAAAAATAATAGAAAGCGTCAGTCCCTGAATTTGTACTATGTATAAACATAGTGTTTATTCTAGTAGGAGTTATTTTGTCCAAAACACCAAGTAGATCAGCTAATTGTGTTTTGTAGCTCCCATACAAAACACTAATGTATATATACTTTTAAGAGCTCCAATACATTTGTAAGAGAAATTTTTTTCATATTATAGTCTACCTGTATTTTAACAAACTTTTAAGGTAGTTGGCATTTGGTATACTGCGTACATATTATATACACCTTATTATGCCAGAGAGGCTTTATTCTTTTAGAGAATCCACTAGTTTTGATTAGGAAAATCTAGTAAACTTGGATGAGACTATAAATTAGAAAAAATTGCTTGCAACTTCATATCATGTTTCAAATAGAGGGTGAAGTTGTAGATTAACTTTGGTATTTTCTGTTTTGTTTCTACTATTTTTTTTTTTTTTTTGTACCAGGGATCGAACTCGGGACCTTGCTACCTTGCTTTTGTGAGGCAGGTGGCAGAACCACTGAGCTAAATCCCCGGCCTGTTTTTACTATTCTTTTTTTTTTTCCTAAATGAATATCCTTTTTATTGGATTTTCCCCAATTACAAATGAAATTTCATTTTACATCTATAATTAGAAACAACACAATGAGACTACAAATTTAGGTTAAAATAAAAATATATGTATTTTGTGGTTTCATAAAACATTTACTGAATCTTTTAAAGTATTTGTACTATTCTTAATACAATAGTCATTTGTATTATATTGACAATTCTTTAGTACTTCACATCTGAGTTCCATAAAAATATAAAATGGAAACCAGTTCATTGGATATCTAAAATTTTGATAGGAAAATAAATGCTTGTAAAAATAATGATTGTATTTGAATTTTTGAAATGATTTTATGTTAGGGAAATAACTTATTTCACAACCAAATGAAAAGTCAGCTATTAGTAGGTAAAATATTTAAATCCAACTTTCTTTTGGAAAAATTTTGACAGTGTAATTAAATAAACTAAATTAGTGTAATTAGTGACACCATGGACTTTTGTTAGAAAACCTAATATTGATATTAATAGGCATATGATAATGTTCCACTGATTTTGACATTTTATACCTGTTTTGGTGATTTGTATATTTTCTTCTTTTAAAAGTATATCCTCTAATGCATGAAAAGTAGGTAGAGTAACACACTAAAAGTATACAGCAGATAAGTTGTAATTATTTCTGAGACTAAGAGAATAAATGCCAGCCTTTTCTCTTTAATTTATTAGCTTGAAGGATGGGGTAGGGGAACTCATTTGCAGAATCTGCAGCTGGGATATCAACTGTGGATGGGTTTTAAGTAGAAGTTTATTGCAGTACTAGCCCACTATAACAAAGTGTATGTTTTATTGAGTGATGAAAAAGTAGTAATTGAAGTGTCCTAATAAGAGATGGTTTCAAGCACATAATAGCTTTATTGTGACTCTGAAAATCCAAGTGCACCACTTCTTTAGGCTGCAGTGAAAAGTCAGCTGCTATGATGGGTTAGAGGTCTGGTGGGAGCCACTGAAGAGGAATGTTCTGTGCTTGTTTCTGCTAGTGACAGTGTCAACTTTGACAGCCTATACAGACTCATTGGTTCTCAGTTTCCTGACTTCCTAAATTACATGAGAGGTACTTTCTATTGTGAAATTCTTGGAGCTTATGGGTATGTAGTGTAAAATTGAGTTTCAAGAGTTTGTTAGAATGAGACATTGACATTTTAGAAAGTGATCTCTAGAAAAGGTGTCAGAATATGGCTAGTCTTTTGCTAGCATCCCAAACCCAGATACATTGCAGATTTTACTTTTTCTTCCTCTGCGCTCTCCTACCTAGAATATGAAGTTGTGACAGATACCCTTTGAATTTTCTTAGAACATGAAGTTGTGGCAGACACCCCCTGTGTTTTCTTCAAGCTGTCCTTATATTCTCTAGTGAAGAGGGTCTTGAGGAAAGCCCAGTCTTTGGCTTTTTGCCTTCCCTCCACTCACTTGCTGGATAGTGATTGACAGTGGGATTCCCAGTATTGCACAAGAGCTTTGTGTGTCTTTGAAGCAACTTTTATCCCTGTCAGAGACATTTATTTGCTGGACTTTGGGGCAGGTAGTCTTGCTGACTGGGAGTCTTTTAATTGTTAAGGAAAAAAGTAGTTGCAGAGGATTTAATGTAGATAAAAACCATTACCTGGAACAAGGATTCTTGAGAGTGTTTCCAGGGACAGGAATTGTGGCCAAGAGGGACCCAGAGATGAAGCAGGGAGATGGCAGGCTGATTTAAAACTTGGAGGTTAGAGATTCTTTCCTGTGGTCCATCACAGACTCTCCTGCGTTACTGTTACAGCTGGGTAATGGTCATATCACTTCAGTGGCCTGAAAAACAGCCCTGGTTCTCCACCTTGGTTCTCTGAGTACATGTGACTGGGCCTATCCAGAATCCTGTGCCACTTTGCCTTTCCTGCTCACCATCACACAACGATTTCATAAGATGGCCTTGAATTTTCTTTAATTTATATATTTAATAAATCATTCACAAACTTGATTATCACCGTCAATGCAATTATTTGTGACCTATTTCCTAGCTCTTCAGAGCATTTAAAGGAAATAAGAACTGAACTAAATTCTACTGTTTGAGAATTAAAAAACCTCCTTGCCTTGGTTTTGAGAAACATCATCAGCACTGCAGGTCTTGATAGGAGTACAGCTGCATTAACACATTGCCAGTGGCTTGAACCACTGGTGGTACATGCATGACTGTCCTATCAGGTAGCTTGTACCACTGGTGGTACAAATGGGTCTAATTACTTTTGTTGGTCTTTTTACTAATAAAATTAATAAAAAGCTACCCAGTGAGACAGTCATGCATGTACTGGTGCTTCAAGCCGCCTGACAGTGAAACAAATGAGTTACAGCCCCATCATGAATGTGTTCATCATAGTAGCAACTGTAATCTCTGTGTAGCTTTGCATAACTTTTTTCACATTAATTCATTTATAGTCCACATGAAACCTGGCATTACTGATTATGCAGTTAGGCAGTGGTGTACTATAGTTTGAAACCTAATCTTCTGGTTGCAGAGTCCATATTCTTTCTGTTTTGTGAAGTTGGTTATATTGAACAGAGAATTGAGAAAAGGAAACTATATACTATCATTTTCTGTCCTCACACCTATTGTTTAAGATCACTGCTCATTTTCTGATTCCTATCAAATCACTCATATATTTTGTTCCTTCATACATTTCATTTCCTCTTTGATCTCTTTTTCCTTTCTGTTTTCCTTGCCATAAATTTTTTTTTTTTTTCGTACAGGAAACTTTCATAGAATTCGTTAAAACTGTATTAATTTTTTAAAAAGCTCTGAATAGGATGTTTTAGTCTTTCCCAGCTGGAAAAGTGCTTAAATTAGGAGATGAGTGAATATAAGTATTCCTTAACTTTACCCATAAAAAGAAGACTAATATAACCAATAAAAAGCTAATGAAGAGTTTCTACAGAAAAAATTATTTTGTGCATTTTAAGAGAAATTTTTGAGATTTATGTGAAACATTTTATTCAGTTTTATTGTCAAATAATTAAGTCCACATTTTAAAATCATATAGCATATGTTATAATTCCTAGTTTTATATTTAGGCTAGATAAGTATAGTAATTGTAATCAGAGGTATTTTAATATAGATAATCAGTCTTTAACAGTTGACAATCATTAATTGTCAGTTCATAAGAATTTATTAGTACATGTTTGCAGTATATAATGATTACATTTATCATGAGTTGGTACATATACATAATACATCTTTTTTTTTTTTTTTGGTACCGGGGATCGAACTCGGGTCCTTGCGCTTGCGCAGCAGGCGGCGAAACCACTGAGCTAAATCCCCGGCCCCATAATACATCTTTTTTTTTTTTTTTTTAATTTCCTACCTCTCCCTTCCCTTCCTGCTCTATCCAATTCTTGGTCCCTTTCCCTTTTGCAAAAGTTCTGTTTTCATTGTTTCTTCTTTAGTTCTTTTTTTCCAACTCCTTCCCTCCGTCCCCTTTTCCCCATCCATATGAAAAAAGTCTCCCAACTTCGTATTTATCTATGTTCTATTTTACTCCATATATATGTGTATGTATATGTATATATACATTATAGATCCTCTTCAGTTTCCTTTTTCATTGTGCTGTAGTTTTCATGGTAAAGGCCTTTTTCTTCCTTAGGTTAATTCCTAAGTATTCAATTTTTTTGAGTGGTATTATAAAAGCCATTTTCCCCCCTAATTTCAGCAGGTTCATTATTTGTGAACAGGAACACTATTGGTTTGTGTGTGTTGATTTTGTATTCTGCTGCATTAGTGAATTTGGTTATTAATTTTAAGAGTCTATTATTTCTCTAAATAGTTTTCTTTATACCCTATATAAAAAAATCTTTTGATTTTTCACTAATTCCAGGTAACCTTAGATTAGTCTTCTTTGCATCATCTAATAGGTTGGATCCATTTTTTGTGTTCTCTCATTTTTAATGTAACTCTCATTAATTGATCACCACCCAGGACCCTGTCTTCCATATCTGACACTCTTTTCTCACATTGGTCCCTTTTGTTGCCCATACTTTCAATTATGCTTTTGATCTCCTGGATTTATGTTTGGAACTTTTTTATGGACTCTAGTTCTTTTCTTTCTTGGGCATTCATGTGCTGCATTCATGTTTTACACCCCTCTTATCAACTGCATTATATATTTATTAGTGTCTTCTGTAGCCCCGCTGATCATTGTTCCATTGGTATCCTTATCTGTGGAGTTACATTTTTGAGCATCCCAAGGACCTTATTTCATTACCCACTGATACCCTCTCAGAGATTTCTGCTATGTGACTTGATTTCTTTTCCCTCATTGCCCCCTGGATCAACTTTGGGAGAGTTCGGAGCTTTTGGAGGCATTTTGTTACCTTATCTTTTCATGTTTTTTTTTTGTTGTTGTTGTTTGTTTTTTGTGCTGAAGTTTGCTTGTTGATAAAGTGGGTAGCTTTGTTGCTAGTAGGGAAACTTCTTTAGTTAACGTATTCTTTTCAGAGATATCCTCTGGGCATGGCTAAATATGGACCTTTGCCTCTGTCCCAGGAGCCACCTGCCTCCATTTATTTGGGAGAGGATGTTGTGGCTTATTTTGCCCAGTACCCAGTTCCTTGGGAATCAGCCTCAGTGATTTCATGACCCCTAGGCAATCCAGATATTGGCATACAGAGAAAACCAATCCACAGCAACGACTTTGTTAACTCAGCTATAATAATAATGTAGGCAACAATAATGGGGTCAAATATCACATGGATATCGACAGACCCTAAGAGCTGGTCATGGTACCACTCTTAAAGTAAAGAGATTTGTGAATTAGCATAAACTCTTAGGCAAACTAGATACTGACCTACAGTAAATCAGACCACTGGCCTCTGGTGGATGTGGCTATTAGGGCAGGGGCTCAAACAGACCACTGAACTCAGTGCTATCACTTTCAGAGTTACCCTCCTTTGAAGTCTGTATCCACCACTGAATTCGGGCCCTGTGTCCTTCCTGGCTTGAGCTTGATCTTCTCAGGGTATCTCATGGCTCTGTGTCTAGCCCTTAGCCTTTCTGCATCGGCATCCCATGGTTGTCTATCACCCAGTTGCTGTGGCTGAGTAGCACTATGATCCTGGAGTGAAACTCTCCTCTGGAGTGTTGGCCGCATTCTCAGGCAGGTCATTCATTTGGTAGTCATCTCTGCCACCCTGTACTGAGGGGAACCAAGGAGCAGAGCTGACTAGGAGTTGGCAATTTCATACTGTTGGTGGGCAGGCAGCCCAGTTCTTAAGAATTTTAAAAAGTGTTTGTTGAATCTTGGCTTGGGCTAAGAATCTCATGCCCATAACATTTTGATTTATGAAGTTATGGCTTTTCACTTTGGGGTTCTTTTATGCTAAGTCTTATTCTTTTCAGTGAAATCTAGTTTCAGCAATAGGCCTTTGTTTTGATTAGTTGTAAGAATTGGAAAATCAGCAACAAGGAGGAATTTTAGTACAGTGAACTGTGAAATACATGTAATTGTGTATATAAATTATATCCTGCCTGCTCAACGTCCTGACTACAATGTCACCTCTCCTTGAAGCCGTTGCTACTTTCTCCCTCTCTGGTGGTGTCTCACTTTCCTGGGAAATACTGACCAGACCATCTCTGATACATCATTCTTGTTATTTGTTTACAAACAAAGTCTGATTTCCCTGAGATCTTAAGTCTCCATAGGACAAAAGTCAGTGTGGTGGCTCAGAATAGAATCTTTTTGGGGACAGAGGGTGTGTTTTGGTAGTTTTCATTTGGTATGTAAATATTGATAAAATATTCCCATAAAGGCTGGTTGTGGTAGCACATAATCCCAGAAATCTAAGCAATGCCTTTAATCCCAGCTATCTCAGAGGCTCAGGCAAGAAGATCACATGTTTGAACCAAACCTGGGCAGGACCATAGTGACTTGGTAAGACCCTGTAAGACCTTGTCTCAAAATAAAAACTTCAAAAAGGTGTGTGTGTTGAGGTGTAGCTCAGTGGGAAGGGGTTGGGTTCAATACCCAGCACTGCAGGCAACAACAAAAATATTTCATGCATGCATTTTAAAGCACATGTTTAGTATTGCTGAACTTTTGTTTTAGTTATGCATGTGCATTAATGTACTCTGTTGCAGTATAAAATATACAGCCTCTTTGTTTTTCTTACATTCTAAACTTTCTTCACTATTTCTGTAGAAGAGCAATAAAAGCACCTCAAAAGGCTGAATACTAAGTGTGAATTCACAGCCCTGTGAGCTGCAGATGCCCTCTCCTATTCAGATTGCCTTTCTGTGGCCTGCAGTACAAATGTATTCAACTCTTGATTGGAGATGAGATGAACAAGGGCAGTCTAGCCCTTTTAAAGTTATATGGATAAGACAGCTCTCAAACTTTCTGTGCTTCTCATCTTTCCTGTCACACTTGGTGGTGGCTTTACTTGAAATATTCATTTGTGATTGAGAGTGGCAATCTGAAGTTCAATTTTGAGAGGTAAATGTGACTTACAAGCTCCTGGTGTCTTGTATCTTACTGTCCCCGATTTCTTGGAGCTTGAAGGCCATCTGTACTAAGGGTTGTTATCTTTACTTCATTGTTGGGTGCAGTAACTTCAGGAATATAGTTTGGAGCATAAGAAATGATGGTGTTCTGTGTTGCTGCTATAAGTGCTTTACATTCTGAAATAGAACCATTCATAGCTTTATTGGTGGAAGTGCCAGAGCTTGGGGGCTCTTTAACAAATTTAGAATTCAGAAAAGTCTACATAGTAAGGCAGCCAGAAATCTGAGGAGTTTTATTAATGGTCAGTACTAATGTTGAGTTATTGATATGGGGACTGGTTTAATTTGTGAGTGTTTTGATGTATGTACACTTGATATGGATTGTGAAAAACTCCTATCACAAAAGGCGTATCTGTTTGTAAAAGATACAACTAATACATAAAATTAAATACTTCCTTCCTCCAGAAGGCATGTCTACTAGAATAAGAGAACATTTTGCTTATGTGGATTGTTTATGTCTATCTACCCTTTGTTTAATGTAACGTGAAGTAATTATTATTAGTTACACCAACAGTACCATCCATATATAAGAAATAACTCAAGAACCTTCCATTCCCACAGTTTTTTCCCATTCTCTTCAGTAGTTTTTGTCATACATAAATTTTACGTAATTAACATGAGAATTTAGTTTTTTATTTGTGTTTGGCAGGAGTTATTTTGTTTTTTGTGGTACCAGGGATCAAACTCAGGACCTTGTGCTTGTAAGGCAGGCACAGTGCCTCTGAGCTAAATTCCCGGCAAGCAGGAATTTTGATAATATATAACTCTCAAATTTATAGCGATATAAACTAGGCATTATGATCTTGGCTTGGCCTCCTCCTAATCCACTTGCCTACCATATAAGGTGTTGAGCTCTTTATATTTTGTTATGCTCTGAAACATGCCACAGTAACAGCAGTGCCTCAGTAGGCTCACTTCACTTACATTGATTTCCTTTGAGTTCTCTGTTTTTGGACAATTGATTCTTACCATCCTTTTCTCATTTTAGTGTTGTTACTAGGTGCCATTATTCTAATTAACATTTATGTCTTCCTACCTGCTGGAAGGAAAGAAACGGTTTAATCCTAGTAGCTAAGAATGGGAGCTTGAATGATAAAGATCTGGTGTGTTTGAGTCAGTTCTAAGAGTACATATGAAGTTTTCCAATCTAGACTTAGGATAAAACTGCTTCTTCCATTGAAGGAAAATTTTCTTTCTTTTTTAAAGATGAAAATATTTCAATGGAGGGTCACACTTTTGAAAGGATATCAGAATTTTTTTTTTTTTTGGTTAAGTGCTTTGAGAAGTTATATTAAATGAATTTCAAGAGAGAAAAACTTAACTAGTTTTGCTTTCTTGTGTGATTGAGTAGTTAATAATGCCTGTGAAGTATATGTCAAGTGTTAACTCTGAATGTTTTGTAGTAAAACCATCTAAATTGAGCACTCTTGTGAAATATTCTCGAACAGTATTCGAATTGATGTGATCAAAACTTAAGAATGTATATCTGCAGTACATTTACTCTTTTTTTTCATTTGAATTTTCTGCGAATCTTCTCCTGCCCTCTGCCCCCAGCATAGTGTTGGATTGATTTGCTAGGAAGTTTTCCAGGGGACTGACCCTGAGCTTAGGAGTCAAATATGACTCTCCATGTGTCCTTCATTGGATCAAATCTGTGGGAAGTAAGAGCAGCAAATGATCAAGGAAAGTTGGCTTGAGGCCTCTATGTTTGGTGGTGAGGTGGGTGGTCACATGTTAAGGAAACAGAGAATGGCTTTTTAAATTAGGTGAGTTGAAAAAGTATTGAAGGAAAGTCTGGTAGTTATATAGAACTTTAGAAGAAAAGAAATTAAAAGGGGGTGGGAATAAACAATAGGAGTCCAAGTTGCCAGATTGTTGGTGTTTCTGTAATACATAATGATATACTAAAGCTAACATCTACCTATACTAGCCTATGAGAACGCGGGAAGATTTGTTTATGTGTAGGAACATAATTTACTTAATAAATATGTTTTATGGGTAGCTACATTTCTGTCATTCAATTAATATACATGATTATGTCCTAGTGATTGGTTCTTTTCCGTTTGTGAATGACCATTATAATTGGCTTCTTGATAAAGATTCCAGGTTGGGCTTCCTATTATAGATGGTGAGATGTTTTCTTTCTGCTCTAATAATGTTCATTGCTGCTAGCACTGTGGGACTTAGAAAATACTTTTGCTTTCGAAGATCCACAGACAACATTGAACATTGATTCTAGTAGCATAGCAATTATTGCACAAATACTATGCGTGTCTCATTTTTCTTCACATAGGTCTTTCAGTATTAGGAATTCAGAAATGTGTACGCAACAGTTAAAAATATTAATATATAATAATTTTGGCCTATCGAATGGTTTAGTCACATTCTTTAGCGGATTTGATCAAATGTAAAAACCAGCAAAGAATTAAAGTTTTGTAGTTGCTTATATAACTGCTGAAAGCTTTTGAAGCTTAAAATTGAATTTAGATTTAATGGGGTTGAATTTTATGTGACACTTATAAATAACAAATTAGAGACATATTTATTAAGAATGGTTAATAAAACCACTGAGCTACATTTGACCATTATTTCGAGGAGAGGAAATGTGAATTTACATTTAAAATGGAAAAGATAAAAGATCTTAGAAACATTTGAGTGTATTCCATTCTACATATAAGGCAATCCTTTCTTTTTCATCTTGCATTGAAATTATCTATCTCTATTTTAGTCACTTTGCATTTTTCTCACCATCTCCTTGGTGGTCTCATATTTTTTTTTTTAAGAATAGGAAAAATTTATTGAGAGAAAGAAAGCTTCTAAGAGAGACAGAAGGGGTACCGGAAAGTGGGTTGCCTCCCCACCCCATGGTTCAAAGATGTTTTATACAGCAAAGCCATGTGGTGAGGCAGGTACAAAGTGGGACAAAACTATAAGACCGAATGGAAATTTACAAGGTGGGCATGAGGTGGGACAAAACCATGACCAACCAATAAGATTACAAGTACAGTCACCCAGGTAATATTGATTAAATGGGGGTCAAATGGGAAAACAAGTCATATACAAGGAATTGTCCATTTAGAGTATCAGTCACTGCTGGGGATTTAGCTCAGTGGTTCCACCACCTGCCTCACAAGCACAAAGTCCTTAGTTTGATCCCAGTGAATGTGCCTCAGTTGTTCTCCATGTTGGCTCCTTGTGGGCTTGCCCTAATTGTCTACAAGATATCTAATTAACTTACCTATCTGCAATATTCCCCCCTGTGAAGAAGTACCCCTAACTGCTGTGAGGGGGCAAAGGGCGAAGACCAATCTGGGCTACTTCCAGCTGAAGAGCGTCGTAGTTGTGATCACCAATTAGAGTTACTCTACAGAGAGTCTATCTAAAGGCCTTTGATAGGTGCCAGGCACTGTCATCTTGGGAGCCATATAGCTTTGAGTCTGGAAAAAGCCAAAGAAGAATGTAGGGACCAAATTATAAGGTCAGCAGGATTTTTATGAATGTGGCCATCAAGGGTCTCCACTGGGAGGAACTAGTAATAGCCTCCCACAAAAAGGATAAGAAGAAGGTCCAGGGGACTTCAGAACCCAACACAGAAGTATTGTATAGTTGAGCTGTTTATGAGCTGTTGATCTCGTGGATCCCAGTAAAAGAAGTCTAGCACATTTGTCATTGGTTCCATTTGTATGACTGCTTGGAATTTGGCAGCCTCTAGGCAAGAATAAACAAAACTTTTAAGAAATTAGAGCATGTATAATCTAATCATGAGCACACTATAATGGAAGGGCAGGTTGGGGAGAAAGTCACACTTAGAAATTGAAATAGTGATTATAACCTGTTAGCTCTTAGATTCTACTGTAGTTTTTCCCTAATGATCCATAACTGTGGGTAGCTACTGGTGTGGCTAGAAACTGCCAGAAGGGGTCAGTGACTGGAGCCCCTTTTTATATCTAGCTTTATTACTATGGCATTATTTTATACCTCTTTTGGTTATTCTTTTCTGCTGGGTGTTTAAGACCAAGTTAAAGTGAGACCTGTGTCAATCAGTATGAACCTCTTGCTATCTATCAAGGTCAGTTAAGTCGCCTCAGGCTTTACTTTGGAACCATGCATAGAGCCTTTCAGTTCCTCTGTCAGTGTCAGCCATCAGGATGGGTCACGGCCTTGCTTGACCATGTTGCTTTCTATGAAAGAGTGGGAGATTTTCCCCTCTTTGTGACCCTCCTTTGGCACATGGTACATTTGTCCTCTGGTGCCCAGCAATCTCCCTGCTCAGGAGGTTGAGTGACTTGCCAAAGATGTAGGATCCTGTAGGAAAGATTCCTTCGTGTTCTGGAGTCTTTGTTGACCTTGAGGGGCCAGGGCCAAAATATTGGCTGTCCTCATAGCCCAGTTACCTTTCTAGTTTTGGTCTCCAAACTTAAGTTGTTGAACACCCAGAAGAGAAGATCAGTGACATAAGTATTTCAGTAGGAGCAGTGAGCTTAGCTACTATAATTTCATCTGGACATTAAGTACTTTTTTTTTAATCTCCAAAAAAGTTTATTAGCATGATTAAAAACATTTTCTTGAATAATAACAAAGTTTCTAAACATGAAAGAGTATCAGTGGTTATACCTTATAACCAATATTTGGAACTGAGTGGATAACTTTATTGCCAGTCTTCATTTTATTAAAAACAATCCATGTATTGGTTCCATGAAGCCATGACTACTGCTTTGGGAGTGAGCCCCTACTGCAATTAAGTATAAAAAAACTTCCATTATAACTGAAATGTGACCTGCATTGGAGTGTGACTCTGAGTAAAGAGTTGATAAAAATCCACAAAGAGTTGGGTTTCTGTTTTTTTAAAACATTCCTTTTACACACTACAAAGAAATAATTAGTATTTTGGCTTTTTAAATTCCTATAGGACATTTAGAATGGCAGTCCCCAAATGTCCTCCCATCACACAACTGTGAAGGCAGACCCTCTTCTGGAGGGTGGATACTGAGGATTGACTTTGGCCTCCACGTGTTTATACTGGTTTGAGAACAAAGACAACATTATCCAGAACATAGTAGTCATTATACATGTCGCCTTCACACAGGTATGGCAGTCTGGTGAAAACTTCAGTGACAAAACCGGCTTTTCTGAACACTTCAGGCAGGCTGTTCACTTGTTCTTCCCATTTCTGTCCATTGATTTCCAAAATTTTGGATGGTTTTTCCCACTTGCCACCATTTTCCACGTAAGGATGAAAGGGCAGGACCAGGGCAAGGATGACCCTGCCTCTAGTTGGCTCCAAGACACTTCTTTAACAAGTCAGGGGCTGATCACAGCAGTCCTGCAAATTCAGGCAGCTGATGACATCGTACTCGAACCCTGTATTCTGCCACTCATTGATACCAAGCCCTCTGTATTTCTTCTTCTGAAGCGGCCGCATCATAGTTTCACAAAGCTCAGTGGCATGGATTTCTTCAAAATGAAGGCTCATGATTTTTGTGACTTTTCCATCTCCAGCACCTAAATTAAGAAGTTTATGGGTTTTCCAGTCAGGATTAATTTTATGTAGTCTTTGAAAGTGATCTGGTGAAGACACAAACATTGAGCCTCTTCCCAGCAACCCATTGATAGATGTTCTAAACATAAACAGGCTAAAAACAGATGACCCAAAAGAATGATATAATTGGATAAATAGCCTGATTTTTCAGTGCCGTTGTTTAAGATCTGTGTTCCTTGATCAAGGTAACTCTGAACAAAGACAGCCTTGAGTGATTCACATAACTTCTCTCTGTTGCACACATACCACTGGTGGGTCTCCTTCCTGCCGCCTTCAGCCACTGTCTGCCTACCCGGGCCACTTGTCATGTTCATATAAGGGGACTGGGTGAGTGGGCTCCACAGTGTCCACATCCTCCACGCCAGCCAGCCATAAGGATGCCAGGCCTAGAAGCAGCCAACCCGCCCACAGTCTCATTGGGAGCCACGGCTGCTCGCTCAGATCACCGCTGGTGCCAGGGTGAAGAAGGGGAGGCACCGCCGCCTCTCCTCACCTTAGGCAGCATCCAGGCTCCGGCCATCACTCCCAACTTGCCCATCCAGCCCTTCAGGGCCGAGGCCAGGGGGTGGTTCGACATTAAGCACTTTTGAAATATAGTTTATCAGCCATGGTCATTTTAGTAGTTGAATCCCTGAAGAATGTTAACAGACAACAGTTATTTATTATAGAGAAACTTAAGATCAAGAGCTACACAAAGTATTTTAGCATGACAGTCATGATACTTTCTTCGTAACACTTACGTGTTCATCTTAGTACCGAATAGTCTTTCAGTCAAACACCTCCATCTGATTACAAGACATTAAACGACATAAAGAAAACTCTTATTTGTTATCCTTTAGTAGGATGCCATCTAAAGAGAACATACATATTGGCCTATACATGTACCTTGGGAGTTCATAATGTCTAGCCTGTAATTTTAGTGTGTGACATTGTTTCAACCGTTTGGCGAGTGAACATCCCTAAGTGTGGTGACACATACAACATATATCACAAAAGTTCTTAAGAAAACTATCATTTGACTGGTTTTCTCATGCTGGCTTGACGTGTATCTCTTATAACAGGTAGCTAGAGTATAAGAGAAAGGCAGATACCTGAGTCAAAAAAGACCATTACCATAAGCAATATCCTAGAAGACCTGTACACCCGGAAGGCATGAATATATATGCCATGAAATAACAATGAGTATTAGTTACATGAAACCCTTTGCCCCTTAATTTTGTTTTGTACTAAGAGCATTTTAAATGAAACCTTGTTTTTCCACAGAAAACTTAGACCATGACCAATGTATACATATCACAATGATATGTTTAGCAATGTACTTCCCACGAGGCTATGGAAATAATTGGGATCCCTTTTGTGAACAAAGACTGGAATAAATTTTTTTCCAGGCAGCCACTCCCTTTATTTACCAAGGGGAGTCCTGTCCCATAGTTTTCCTAAGTCCAAGAGTCTTCATTTAAATATCTTAACAAATCTTTAGATGTCCTGTGAGAGCCAGATCATAACAATTAACACATTATTCATTTTGACCAATGAAAGATTCCCCAGATATTATATATAGATAACAATATGTACTGTATTCGTGAAACCAGTTGATATTATTTGGATAATCTGCCAACCTGGGGGAAGCATGTCTTTAATTATATTTATCTATAAGCCAACTTGAGTTACAGACAAACATCTTAAAAAATCCAAAATGCCAAAAGAAAAGAACTCAGACATAACAGCTGTATGTGTTGTAACAAATCAAACAGCACACACATGAGTCAACTTTTTTATAAACCAGAGTACAGTCAGATGTATTTGGCCAAGTTGAATTAAAATAACTTTTGTAATTTTAAGGTTTATAATTATAAAAAAGACTAGTCAGAACTTTGTAGATCAATTAACAGAGATCTCTTATAATAAGAATCAAAAGGAATTAAAATCTACACCTGTGAAAGCAAATTTTAAGATGGGCCCTAAGCTGACAGTTTATTTGACTGGAATACCCACCTACACAGGCTTCTCATGGTTGCTTTGATAACCATAGTTGTTTGATAGCCATGTGTAATTGTTCTCTCTAAAAGGACAGACCATTAAAGGTAATTTTAAATATCTCCAGTGGGGGTCTGCTCAGGCCAGGTTTGGGTGTAGAAAGAGACTAGGAGACACTCTTCAGAGGTAAGTATGAATTCCAAGCAGTGAGGGAAGAAGGCCTGCCAAGGCTCCAACCTGCTGTGCTGCAGATGTCTACCTATGACAGTTTTTCCATTTTGAAAAGAAATAAAGGGAGAGAAGGTATCCCTATCTATCGCCCTTGTTCTGTGCCCAATCTAAGGTGTCCCTTAGACATTATCTCATCCAGTGCCAGTGACGGCAGGCTAGAGGTGCAAGGAAGTGGCCAGAGCCAGGTTAGCTGTTCTTACCATTTTCTAATTTTGCCTGAGGGCTGAAAGCCAGATAAATTTGGACTAAAACTTTTACATTTATTTTTTGAGAGTTTCAGAATTAAACCTAGACCAGTTTTCTAAATGGCCCGGAGATAAATGAAAGTCAGCTTTACTCTGGAAGGATTCCAGGGAGAGGACACTCACCATCCTGGAAGGTTTGTCTTGAAATCCAGCAGCCACAGAGGAGGGAAGTGCCTTGAATCAAACTGCGTTATTTCTCAGGGGCAGGGCAGTGGAAAAGGTACCGAAGAGTGCCTTTAAGTATGGCAGAAGAACAAAATCTTAACCATGTCAGGTGTAGGAGGACAGTTAATCAGGAGCTTTTCCAGAGTGGATCTGCAGTCCTTAGCAGAATATGTCTCCAGAGATAAAAGCTATGATTGACTCCACCTGAATTGCCGAGCAGAAAAATCAAACCAACAAGCAAAGAACCCAAATGGCTGCTTTTTGCCTCTTAAAGGAGATAAAAATGTTCTAACTATATTCTTTAGGGCTTTTCTTTTTAAATAAATTATTTTGAATCTATAGTATCTAATTTATGACTTAAATACCCTACAGGCTGTTGAGTAGCTCCCTGATGTTGTAGAAACGTTCCCAAAGCCATGTCTCACCTTTTATTAACATACAAACTGAAATGGTGTCCTGTAGGTAGGCACTTAGAAGTGCTTGTTTGAGTTTCTGGAATGTGGTCTGGGAACTAGATTCCCAGGTTAAAATATGGCTGTCTTTTGGGTTTTTAATAAGCTAATAGAGGGGTCACAGAACCTCACTATATCTTGCTACCTTAAGGCCACAAAGCCTATAATTTCTAGGAATAAGCTTAGCTGTGTTAGAGTCTTGGGGTGTGGAAAGGAAAGAATTGGTTTAATTCTTTCTTCCCCCAGTCTTTGGGTTCCCTTAGATGTAACAAGGCCTAAGTATTTTACCTCAAGGCTGCAAAACTGTGACTTAGATCTAGAAACATTTTAACCCCTGTCTGTCAGAAAATTCAGCAGAGCAGATGTCTTGGCTAGAAAGCTCTTCTGAAGGGGCACATAACACCATACCATCTACATATTGCAAGACTCTGCAAAAAACTGTAGTATTTCCTTCTATCAAATCAGGATCTAAGGATGTCCTCATCTTTTTCCTGATAAATAGTTGACAATTTAAATTAACTGAAGGGCTTAGTTCTCATGTTTCTTAGACCTTCAAGAATACATGCCTGAAAACAGGTCTTCTATTTAATCTCCTATCTGATTGGCAGGCCAGTGGGGGTCTTGTTTAGGAACTGCTTGTGTTCCAGTAGGAACTAGTTGTTCCCATGGCTGCCTGTCTTTTGAGCTTCCAAAATTAAGATAATATTTGTCTCTATATGTAGTAGCAGCTTGTACTACTGCTTGTCTCTCATTAGAAATCAATGTTTGATTTAAGAGCAACATTACATTTTTCTAATTTAGTCGATAGGTCTGAGTAAGTTCTTCAAAGACCTCAGTGTACATATCAGGGTCTTCTGAAAACTTTCTTAGATCTCATTTGATCTGTCTTAGATCACTGAGAGAAAAAGACACATGAACATAGGTAGTCCCATATTTGCCATTTACTTCCTGCAAGAGATGTTGTCTTTGAGGGACCTGAACAACTTAGCTAAGGATGGATACAGCCTCAGAGATTATAGCTGGCCTAGATATTCTACCCTCAGCACCTGGTGGTTAGGGTGAGGAGTAGCCTAAGACTTAGAGGTACTGAAAGCCTTATGGGTGAGGTGTCTCTCATTTTTCTATGGCCCGCGTTTACATTTGAACACAAGCAAGAATTCTTAATGTAAAGAAAATCTCAACATAAGATGATTTTGACCATTTTTCCTCTCTTACAGTATAATTCTAATTGTGAGATAGCATCATAGTACTTTCCTCTGTGTACTTGGCTTTAGGAGGTAGGCACACTACTCACGGATGTAGAGAAATACTGAATTGCTCCTTAATACATTCCAGAAGAGTAGGAGATTCAGAGGTTCAGATATGGAGTCCCAATCAGCAACAAGAGAAACTAATACAGCATTCCATTAAGTCTCTGCTTGATTCCTGTGCCCCCTAGGGTGTCCCCAGGGCGACCCTAAGGTTTATACCACTCCAGGGTAGGTAGCTACCTTCTGGAGAGAGAACCCCAAAATAAAACCAGACTGGACTATCTACCCTTTACCAACGTGAGATCTTATCTTTCTCAGGTAACTCATATCCTTACTCTAGTAAGTACTCTCAAAGTGAAAGTTACAATTGACTTCAGCCATAAAATCATGTTTAGAGAAGGAAGTATTGCTAGCAAACCAAGAGATTTAAACCACTGCTATCTAGTTCCTTGGAAGAGAGAGAGGAAAATAAGTCAACTTATTAGGGCACTTTTCCTGCAAAAGAGATCACCTCCAGAGGTGGTAAGTCAGAGATTCTGCCCTGGGCCCTAGGGCAGAGAAAGCTCTGAGAAATTTCTGTTGTCTACCCAGTCATTTTGGCAACTTTTATTAGCAAGACAAGACCTCCTTTAAGGTCCATTTTAAATTCACTAACTATTTGAAACTCATAGGTCATCTAGCAGCCACAATCTACATAGTAAAGGCACTCTTATCAACTTCCTATGCACGCATGAATGAAGAGAAAGGCTGGCTAAAGTAGGCCCATATTCTAGCTAGCATGTAAAAACACAAATACAAATTACTGATTGCTATTTTTCCTAGTGTAAGACAAAACAGTTGTTGCGAGTTGCCTTAGTCTGACTTTATGGAAAGGAGAAGCAATCTGACTACAAGGGATTGTCAAATGAACTCCCAACAAGTTAAAGAAAAGTTTTTAACTCACTGGCAGAAAAAGTCTAAATAAAGCTCAAGCTGGTTAAACATCCCCAAAATTCAACATATAGCATTTTATAAGTCCACAGTCAACATCCCAAAGTCCATAACCTGTCAGAAAAGGCATTTTTCTCCCCTACACACAAATGATGAAGACCACACCTAGATAGGAGAAAAAGGTTCAGGTAGTTTTTATTCTATCAAAGATTTGTTTTGTACATTTGTCTAGAGGTCTTATTAGTAGTAGAGAAAGCAGTCCAAACTTGTAGCTCAACTCTTAACGGAGGCTTAAGAAAGGGCTCTGATTGCATCATTTAAGATCACGATGAGACAGGATATCTGATGATCACTGACAGGAGTTCCCCTTGCATCTCACTGAGGATTCCAGATAGGGACAAGATGTGGAGATTTTCTGCTGATTACCTGAGTGGGCTGTCGGGACCTAGTTTCTTCTGAGGGACCTTTGGGTATCTGCCAGAGAGTAGCCCTGGCCTTGACCCCTCAGTTGTCACCTCACTTTCTGCTATTTCCACACAATCAGAGATCTGTCTCCAAAAGGAACCCAGTTGCCTATCTGGTCAATGTTCCACCTGCCATTGGTTTCAATGGGAGTGGGGATTCAGCAGAGGGCAACTGGAGAAACCTGTCCTCTGCTTTGTGAGTGGCAGCTGCCCTAAAGGCAGTTACTAGCTGGCCCAGTAACCACTGTTTGGCATTCTATAGGGGACAGATAAAAGCCTGAACTGTCTTTAGCTGAGCCGATTTTATGAGAGACCCATTTTATAGTATTTTAAAGCAACTAAGTCCAAATGCAACACATACAAAACAAGAATATAATGTACTTTTAACCAAAAAAAAAAATGCATAAGAAAAACAAATTTGCAAACATTTAAAACACACAACTTAAAATTAAGACACTTTTGGAACAAAAGCTGAAATAAAGGTCAGAATTTATGAAGCAAAAACCAGAATCTATGAAGCAAAGAGCCAGAGCCTATGAAACAAAAAGTTACAATCTATGAAGCAAAAAGACCAAAGTTAGAACCTATGGAACAAAAGCAAACTCTTACCTCTGACCAGTAATCTCGGTGGAAGACCTCCAAAATGATATAGGGGGAAGAGATGTAACTCCCAAACCTACTAGGTATCCAAAACGTGAGTTCCTGTTCTCTAAAATCAAAGAATGAATTCTAGGGACAATAGAGGTTAAGAGTAGGAAAAATTTATTGAGAGAAAGAAAGCTTCTGTCTAGGAGACACAGAAGGGGGACTGGAAAGTGGGTTGCTCCTGTTGGTCTCATATTATTAACAGTTGGTTGCATCATACTGAGCATCCTTCTTCCCATCTGCTCTTATTACTATTGTCTCCCTTCATTTCTTATTACATGGATGCGAAATGTCATATAAACTGATATTTCCACTCCCCTTTTCTTGTCAACTCTGTTACCTTGATATCTTTCTTCTCTCCCTTAACTCTGGCTGGAATGGTGAGGAAATTTACACATAAATCAGTACTTATTGAGGAGCTCCTCTTTTTCCATAACTGTACTAGGCACCAGTGCTTAAAAACAAATGATCAAAGAAGGAAAGCATGAGTGTGTAAGTGTGGTCTTTGCTTCCTGGTCCCTTTGTGAGTACACCACGGTCATTTGTAGCATGAACGTGCTCCAGAAATTTCCCTTTTTTCTTTTTAGGACTCAAGAATCTCAACACCTCCCTCTTGTTCTGTGCCCTTGTTTCTTCCCCTTTTCCTTTCAGAGAGGTGCCATCTTTAAGGAGCTTCCTTCAGCTTTTTTCTTTATTCTGTTGGATTTCAATTTGTTTGAGAAGGTGACAGTATTGATAGCTACACCTAAAATAGGTAGGGAGTCACATATTCTTATTATATGTCCATGGATTTAAGAAACGAATTGGAATCAGTTCCTTTTGAGACATAATTTTTGAGAGATGGCATATCACAAATAATTTTTTTTTTACTAGTCTATTTTAAAAGAAATAATTGTACAAATCAAATTCCTTTTCATCTTTGGTCAGATATAACAAGTGGCTTTTAAGTTATTTCCTACTTTCTATTTAGTGTACTATATCTTTCAATGAAAAGAAAAGTGAATTTTTGGTATACTTTAATGAATCATTGCATTGGAAATAACTTATGATATCATCAAGCAGAGATATAGTCCTTTATTTGCATGTAGATTGTGAAGATGAATAATTTATCAAATGTTATTAGTGCAAGCTGCATATTACTGAAATCTCAGCAGGATATAATGAAATTTGTCTCATGCTAGTATGAAAATAACATGCCTTTGCATAGTCACTATTGAACTTCTGGCATCTTTCAGAGAACTATTACATTATCATGCCAATCTTGCTCACCTTTTCATTAACTGGACTTTTGATTGAAGAATTTGTCTTATCTTGAAAATCTGTAATATTTGGTTTGAGAAACACTTGCTTGACTCTAAGTATGTTTCTATGTTAGAACAAAAAATTTCAGAATGAATGAAGTACTTAATGTTTCTTATTAAAGTGATCAGTGCCAAAAGGCTGTGACTGATGGTTTTATTACTTTTGGTCATGAAAATCTGTCTAGTCAGATATTTAAGCACTATATCTTTCTGAAGTGAGGGGCAGTGAAACAGGTATATAATTGCTTCCAATCTTATAGCTAATTATAGCAATCTTATAGCAAATTATGCATTTGAATTTATTTTAAGTGATTGGTTTAAAAATTGTAGTTAATTTTTGCCTTTGGCCTGATTGCATTAGGAGGTCAACATATCATCCCCTCAATAAAAAAAAAAAAGGAATGATAAAGCTGGACAAATTGTCAGAAGGAAATTATGCCTTACATTGGAAATCAACTAAAAGCATTCAACTAATTGAGAAGTATTTATTCATAAAGAAATCTGCACTTTGGTTAAGAACAGTGAGAATCCATAACATTTGTGGCTGGGATGCTCCCATTTCTCTCCCTAACTCTGTGAGTAAAATTTTTGAGTCAAGATGAAGCAGACTGTGAAAACCAGTAGCTTCCTTGCTGCTACTGAGATGGCTCAGTTGATATAGGGAATTGTCAAGTCACTGTGAAGATTTTGATGTCAAGTGACAGAAGACACTCTATTATAGCTCTTGGTAGCCTATTTGGTACAAGCAGTAGGTAGGTGCACTAGGCAGGGATTTATTTCCCAGTGAATTCAGGAATATGAGATATTGATAGGAAGCTTGATAAGCTCCTCATATACCTTGAATTGAGTGGAGGTTGTGCATATGCCTAGCAGGAACCAGGAGCAGGCCCAGACCTGCACTTCCCTGCCTGAGGGAGCCTGCATGCATGCACATCCAGAGCACATCAGAGAAGGTCCAGGGGAGGCCAGGAGAGAGAGAGGGAAAGGTTGGGCTGACTTGAAAATGGCCCTAACTTCGAATGCTCTCCCTGGCTTGTATATAGATCCATGAGTAGATAGTAGGAATCTTACTGACTCAAAGTGTTTGAGCAAACATGTAAGCAGTCTTTGACTTAACAAAAATAATGTCCATATAGAGTCATCTCCTAGGAACCCTTGCCTGGAAAAATATTAAGCAGGGAAATCAACAACCATTCATTGTGGAGAGGACAAGCTTCATAGATTTAGTCTAGCTATGTCATTACACAAAAATTACAATTTTGAGAAAAATTTGAATCGTGAGTACCGTATTATCTAAAATGCCCAACATTCAACACCCTATTATATGCAAAGAAGCAAAGTGTAACCATGTTCATGAAAAAAAAGACAGTCAATTTTGATTGTCTTATAGTGACCAAAAACATTTTATTTAGAAGACAAGTACTTTGAAGAACTGAGTGGAGTATTGTGGCAGGAACTTGAATATACCAGCTTGCCAGGTGGCCTATTGCAGGGCTTCTTGGCCTTCAAATCAAGTATCCTATCAATTCTGCCTTTTTGGCGAGCCCTACCTACAATCATGGGGGTAACATCTGGCACCACTAGCAAATGTGTCATGGGTGTTGGAGATGAAGAGAGAAAAGCTTGTGCTTACATACATGCACAAAATTTAAAAATACAGGATGAAAATGTCACAGAATTGATGGGGAACTTTATGAATCCAAAAAGCCAATTATCCATGTAGGATAATCACAGAGGTCCATACTAGACACAATATAATCAAACAATTGAAAGGCAAGGTGAAGATCTTGAAAGCACCAGAGGAGAAATGACTTACTATGACTGGAGAAACAACAATAATGTTACTAGGAACAATAAAAGGTCACAGGCATATGGCATAGAGAATGATCAAAGGAAAACTCTTTCACAAATGAAGCAAAATAAAAATCTCAGATAAACAGTTTGTTGCTAAATGACTTGCGTTGTAAGAATTAATAAAAAAAAAGTTTTTCAGGCAGAAACAGTGATACTAAATGATAACCTGAATTTCAAGAAACAGTGGAAATTGCTAGAAATGTTATTCATGTGGACAGATATAAAGTACTGTATAACCATATTTTTCATTTTTTACTTACATAAAATGGAGTATTAGAGAACTATATTTCTGGGTTAGGACAACTTTATAGATTTAGTATGTGTGACAGCGGTAGCACAAAAGAGGAAGAAGGAAAAAAAGTGGCACTGAGACAATATCTCTATAAAAATTGAACCGAGCCTCTTACTTTGCAAAAAGTTGAAGAAGTCGATCCTAGACCTAAATATAAGAAGTAAAGTAGTAAAACACCTAGAAGAAAACAGGAAAAATATTTGGCAAAGAGGTCTTAGATGTGATACCAAAAGCCATAAAAGATAAAGTTGGTAAATTTAACTTTATTAAATTGAATAGCATTTACTTTCCAAAAGGCACCATCATGAAAGTGAAAATATAAGCCATAAATGGAGAGAAAATATTTACAAATCACGTATCTGATAAAGGTGGGAATATAAAAGGGTACCATCACTTTGTAAAACATCTGTGTCTTAGGACATTAAATATAGATTCACCATATAACTAATAAGTTTGCTCCCAGGACTGTATAAAAAAATGAAAACATATGTCCATGCAAAGACTTGTATGCAAATGTTCATAGAAGCATTATTATAGTAGGTATTAATTGGAAACTATCCAAATATCTATCATCTGGTCAGTAGATTAAAAAAATATGCTGTGTTTGGTATGGGAGCAGAGATGGACTGAATAAACTTGAGGGAATTTTGAGGAGTGATGGGAATACTCTAAAACTGGGTTGTTGTGCTGACTGCCAAATAGTATGAATTCATTTAAAATCATTTGAGAGTTCTTTGTACTTCCTTTCATCATTTCTCCAAGTCTGAAGTTATGTCAAATTTTTTTAAAAAATCACTAATTTTAATGGCTCTTAGAAGTGGCTGGGTTTCCTGCTATGTCATTTTGTACAAATAAACAGGTTTTAAAAAAAGTTTTTTAAAAAAATGTTCAAACCTATGTGTATAATCCCAGCACTCTGGGACGCTGAGGCAAAAGGATCCCAAGTCTGCACTAGCCTGGGGAATGTAGCAATTTAGGGAGACTCTGTTTCAAAGTAAAAAAGTTAAAAATGGGTTGCAGATTTGTAATTTAATGAGGAGGCCCTGTATTCAATCCCTAGTCCTTCCCTCCTGGACTCCTGTCCAACCCTGAAAGTACAGTTTTACTTTAACTCTTTGACTCTTTACTTTGATTTGCCATATGCTTTGTGCAGATCTTTGATTTTGCTTCTTTTGACATTTAAACAATATTTATTTATTTATGGCCTCCATTTTGTGGCAGGCAAGCCTTGGTGCCTAAGTAAAACCCTTCCTGTTGAACACATGTGTTTGGACAGTGCTAGGGAGCATTCATACCTTGTGGAATGATCCTGTGAAGACCCTTTTCTTTCTCAAATATGCAATAGAGAAGTGCAAACACTGTGAACAAAGCATTTTTAACTGCAGGTTTTGGACACAGCTGTTTTTCTATTTGACAGTATTTCTTAGATTCAAGCAATCACCTTTCCTCCAGGTTGTTTTTTTTCTTTCCCTCCATTAAAAGAAAAGTTAAATGCAAACATTAACACGTTTGTTGAAAGCAGTGAAGTAGACCAGAATTGTGTGCTTTGTGCTAATGTATATTTATGTGTTTTATTGAAGGTCACTCTGTGAGACTGCTGGGTCAGAAGAAGGATAATGGAAAGCGGTTGGGGGGAGCTCGATTGGATTTGCCAAAGATTAGGAAGAATCCACTGATTGAAATCATTTCCATCAATACTGGGTAAGCTTCTGTCACACTTGCTCATAAAATACTCAGTATCTTCCAGGAATTCAATTTTTTTTTCCTGGACATGTGATGTCTAAAAGTAGTTGTACATTTTCTTGGGAAAGAAAAGTCACAAAAAAGCACTAAAGCTCTTTGAATATAGATTTTTCTAAAATGTTTCCTGTCACAAATTGTATTTTCTGCAGGATTTAATAACTTTGATATTATTCTTCTCATTTTTGATGACATGGATTTCATTTACCTGCTATGCCTTGGATAAAATCTTCTTTAAACAAGAGCAGTCTGTGGGATGGTTAATGATTTATCATCTTTCTCTACTTTTTCATTGAGGTTATGATAAATGTTGCCCATAACATTGACCGTACTTTGATTATTAACTGTCTGAAATGCATATGTTTAAAATTTATTTTTTTAGCTTATTAGTACATGTGTTAGTACATGTTTACATTCCTTGTGGAAAGTTGGTTCATGTACATAACACATTTTAATTCCCTTCTGAAATACATATTTTCAAATGTTAGAGCTTTGAGCTGAAGAAAAGCCTCAAGACTATTACTCTTAATTTTCATACTTTTGTCTAAGTCCTTCCTGATTATAACTTTCTTTATTTGTTCATGCTTTTTTTTTTTTGCATTTATTGAAATTGGTTCCTTTAAATTATGACTGCAGGTGAAAACATTACTTTTTCTGAAAACTTGATAGGACCAAGTGCTTCTGTTCTTTAAAGCACAGGGCTAACTGCGCATCATAGAGGTGCCTTCCACTTCCCACACATTAAGCTATCTGTGGTCTCTACTTCATTTTCCTTCCCTCTCCTTGGGAGTTGTTCTTCTGCCCTCTTCTTTGCTCAGCTATTTCTCCTGGAGAACAAGTGAGCTTGGCTTTCCTTCTCCCACACTTGGCCCTCTCTGTAGCCAGATCCTGCCTTCTCTCAGCAGTTCTGCAGCTCATTGGCACTGTCATCTTTCCTTCAGTCTTATGTTCTCTGGTTCAAGGGTGCCAAGACTCAAGAAAGTTGAAGAAATCAGCCTTTTTCCCTAAAAGCCCTATGGTGTGGTGTTCAGTTGATTTGGCAGATTTGTTCAGGACCAGCCTCTGGCCTTTGAGGTTGAAGCTTTAGAAACCTGAATTCATCAGAAACTAGAGACTAAGCAGAGTTCACAGTGACAGGGTACAAGATGTAGCTGTGTTTTGACAGGTACCTGACATATTCCCTCTGTAGCCTGAGAATGTGAATGAGAAGCATAGCTGTTTGCTTTACCTTTTGTTGTTCTTATCCTTCCTTTACCCAAGGCAGAATAGTACTTTGTTTTTGTGGTGCTGGGGAATATATATACCTAAGGCATATTTGGCATGTACTCTACTACTGAGTTTCATCCCCAGCCCATTTAAAAATTTTATTTTGCATCAGGGTTTGGCTAAATTTCCCAGGCTAGTCTTGAACTTGTGGTCTTTTTGCCCTAGCTTCCTGTCTGTCTGGGTTTACAGGCCTGCACCAGCATACCCAGTGCTTTTTTTAAAAATCAACTCCTAATTAAAATTTAAAATTATAGTGGTTTCATACAGTCCCTCTCTTCCGTATTTGCCTTACTTTCCTCTGTACCACTTATTTAAAAGTGCATATATGTTCATTTATATTTTAATGGTCTCCATTGGCAAGGACTTTTCGATTGCCTTATTTAGCACTATACGCCTAGTGCACAGAAGAATGTACACAGGGAGTTAATATTTATTTATTGAATGAGTGACTGAGTTATGTGATTTGAAAGTATAATAGGAGTATACTAAATTCTTTTCGTAGTACAAGTTGCCTTGCTGAATGGACAGTATTTCTTGGATTTTGCTGAACAGTGTCTAGAAAGGGGCAAAGTCAAAATGTTTCTGGGAGTCTCTTTTTAATTTTTTTTTGGTACTGGGACTCGAACTCGGGACCTTGAGCTTGCGAGGCAGGTGGTGCAACCACTGAGGTAAATCCCCGGCCCCCTGTTTAATTTTTTATATGTGCAGGATGAGTCACCCCCCTCTGTCTAGATACATTGTTTTGCGTATGTTACTGTCAGGGTCTGTTAAACCTTCTTAGATCAGAATTCATCTGATCTCTTTAAGGTGGCTTTGCAGTTATTTTGGACCTGTTGCCCATCTATTTTAATATTCTCCAGTGCATTTGCACTTCCGTATTTTGTCTCTGGCCACCTCACACCCCATCTTGCAGTTTTCACACTGGCGTCTTCTGCCTTGACTCTTGGCCTCTCTGCAGGCTGAAGGGCAGGCCTGGCTTGCCTGTCCTCTTCCTCTCACCTTGCCTGCTGTGATCCTGCACTCAGCTCTATGCCACTTTCTTTGTTCCCTCCCTGCCACCTAAAGGCCTCCCTCTCTCTTTTGCACGTCCACAAACTTCCCTAGTTAGCTAATTGTAGCACGACTCACACTGTGCAATTTATAGCTTCCATTAAATTGTATGGTCCTTGGGTGCTGAGAATGTTTCATTTCTTACATTAGTACCTGTAAGTTCAGTGTTTAATACAAAGCAATTACTCAGTTAATATTCATTGAATAAATGTTTTATTTTCAGGCCTTTAACATTTTTGTTGCTGTGTGTTAAAACTTATTTTTAAAATTACTTTGTGAATGTTAAAAAATTTTTAAAAATATGCTTTGGATTACCATTTAAAATAGAGTTAAGAAATTCACGTGTACTGAGTTTCCTTTCTCATTGATTTAGTATTTCTTTAAATTAGACTGTACTATAAACTATTTAAAGCTTACTGGATATTTACTGTCACTCTGGCATCTTTTCATGTCCACCACATTATAGAGTTGATGCTTTGTAAATCAATAAGCAAATGAAGTCTTGTTATTGAGGGAATACATCGTGTATTGTCTCCAATTGAGATACGGGTTTCTAACCATCTCTGTCTGTGCAGTTTCCTGAATCAGTTGCGGCCTTAGAAATTGTTCCTCTGAGGTGAAACCATCCTCATGAGTATTTGTCCCGGTATCAATCAGTAACATCTTAACTTGGGTTTTTCTTTTCCTTTTCCTTTTTTTTTTTTTTTTTTTTAATGCTAGTGGGGCTTGTTGCTGCCTTTCACTTACTTTTAAATATTTTTAAAGAATGGTTAGACCTATAATTAGTTTTCAAAAGAAAATTATTCTCACCAAAACCTTAACAGTTCTCAATATTTTATTGCTTTCAAATTGAGTGTGGAGATATAAATGTCATAAAATTTCCATTTATGAAGAAGGTCCTACTAGCAGAAAGTTTCACTGTACATACTAGTCTGGTTTCAAAGTTACTATTAATCTTTTCAGAGTTGTTACATCTATTATTTTTGTAACTAAAAAATACAAAAGGAGTATATTTGTTGCTTTAGCTAAGGAAGTTGAAATTTTCAGGTTATGCCATTTTTTTTTGGTACTGGGGACCAAACTTGGGACCTTGCGCTTACGATGCAGGTGACAGAACCACTGAGCTAAATCACCGGCCCTATCATGCCATATTTTAAATGAATTTAGAGGACCACTTATTTGATCACAGCATGTATAATAGCATTGCTAGTAATATTTTAATATTGATAAAGATATAGAAAACAGAAACAAGGGGACTTTTCCTAAAATAATATTTTTCCGCTTTATATACTCCCTTAATTTTATGTTTAGTGATTCATCTCTATGTTTGCTGTATTGACTATATAAATTTTAGTGCAAGTGGCTTTTTGGTCCAGTGTATAATGCTTTTGTTTTTTGAGGTGAGCTTTTTGAGGTTAGCAGACACTTGTCCAATAAAATTATTATTTTCAGACTCTCACCCATGAGGCAGCAGCTCCTCTGTAAAGGAGATAAGCATGAATCAGCACCTGGTTATTTAGTAGCATGGTAAGAGAGCTGTATGGACATGGCTTTGAGAAATAGGCAGGATAGGGTTAATGATAATTATTGTGTATCTGGACTGTTTAATGTGTGCTAGACAATTCTGTGAAATGTTTACTGTTTCCCAAGTTTAATCCTCACAACAGCCTTAAGTTGTTGGTTTTTTTTTTTCCTTGTTGAGGAAGCTAAGGCGCAGAGAGGTCAAGTGACTTCACAGAGTCACACACCCAGGACATGATTGATACAGAGACTTACCAGTTAACTCCCCCAGATGAATTTGTGAGATCAGAGAAGCAAGGAATCTTTTCTAGGGTAATCAGCAGAGAGGGCTCTTGTAGGAGCAGAATAGTCTTTGCATTATGATGAAGTTTGAAATGAGCCATAACAGATTGGTAGAATTTTGGTAATTACATACAGAGGTGTATTCAATTTCAGTTGCTGTTGTAACACAACACAAAATTGGTGGCTTAACACAACATTAGTTTATTTCATTCTAGAGGTCAGAAGTCTCACACAGGCCTTAACTGTGGTAAAATCAGTATTGGCAGGACTGTGTTCTGTAGGCTGTAGGAGAGAACCAGTTTTCTTGTTTTTCGCCCTCTGGAGGCCACACACATTCTTTATGGTCAAGACTCCCTCCTTCCATCTTCAAAGACAATGGTGTTGTACTTCTTTGTGTATGTCTTCTCTATTCACCTCCATCTCAACTCTCCAGCTCTCTTCTACTTTTAAGTGATTACTTTGGGCCAACTGGGATTGAGTTTTTCATGTAAGAGAAACCATGCAGTATTTAAGTTTATGTGTCTGATTTACTTCACTTAACTTTGTTTTCAAGCTGTATCCATTGTCCTACAAATGACTCAAGTATACCCTTCTTTATGGCAGTCATTCTCCATTGTGTATAAATACCATATTTTCTTTATCCATTCGTCTATTGATGGACATATGGTTATTGGTTTGTCATACATGGCTTTTATCAGATTGACATAGAGACATTCTGTAACTGTTTTTTTCAGGGTTCTTATCATGAATAGATGTTGGATTTTGTCAAATGCTTTTTTGCATCTGTTGAGATGATCATGTAATTTTTGTCCTTTTTGTTTATGTGGTGCATTATACTTACTGATTTGTATATATAGACTGCTTCCAATATTTAGCTATTATGAATTGTGCTACTATAAAAATTGGTATGCCTATATCACTGTGGTATGATGTCTTTAACTTTTTTGGGAAGATCCCTAGAGGTGCAATAGCAGTTGAAATGGAATTTCTGTTTTTAGTTTTTTGAGGAATTTCCATGCTGATTTCCATAGTGGTTGTACCAGTTTACATTCATATCAGTAATGAAGACTCTTCCCTCCCGTGCCCCACAACCTCTCCAGCATTTGTTATTGGTCAATTTCTTGATAGTAGCCATTCTTTCTGTAGTGAGATAGAATCTCAGTGTTGTTTTAATTTGTAATTCTCAAAAAGCCAGGGATATTGCAGATTTTTTCATGTGTTTATTTGTCTTTTGTACTTCTTCATCTGAGAAGTGTCTTTTCATTTGAGATGCCCATTTTTGGATTGGATCTTTAAATTGGGGGGGGGTCTAAATTTTTTGAGTTCTTTATATATTCTAAATTTTAGTCCTTTGAGTAGTAATTGACAATTTTTTTTTTCCATTCTGTAGGTTGTCTCTTCACTCTGTTGGTGTTTTCCTTTGCTATGCAGAAGCTTTTTAATTTGATGTGATCCCATTTGTTGATTTTTTTATTTTAGAGTTTTGTGCATTTTATTTAACAAATTTGGGCCACAAAAACTTAAATCTCTTCCATACACTGTATTCATGTATCTTGGCCTGAAGTAAATGCTTGCTGGGAAGCTTGTTTTCATAATTTCCTTTTTTTTTTGGTACTAGGGATCAAACTTGGGACCTTGCGCTTGTGAGGCAGGCGACGGCTCATAATTTCTTTTTAAAGTTCGCAGTTATCTTCTCCTTTTAACATTCGTATTATACCTAAAGAGATCATCAGCAAGAGACTCTTCTTTTGCATGTTGCTTTTCTACCTCCATTTCCTGTCTCAACCAGTCTTCTAATTCTGCATTCTTTCTAGCATCATAAGCTATTAGAACTGATCCTCCAATGATGTGTGGAAGTTTACCTGCTCCAAGAAGGTGACCTTTTTGAATTTCTTGAAATTCTTTAGTTGATGACCATGATCATTATTTATCCCACACAGATTTCTGTAAGTGCAGTTATTAACCACCAGTGATCTAAATTCAGTCATTCACAACCTTTTTGGAAGCATCTCACTGCTGTCCTGAAGTTCATCATTAGATATTTCTTTAGTTGACGACAGTGATTCTTTCTTGAGCTCACATTTCTTCCCAACTTCACTTTCTTGAGGTATTTTATCACTTTCTGGTATTATTTTATCATCAAAATTGCTATTTGTTTCTATGTCCAATCTTGGCTTTTTTCTAATGTTGACATCTTCTTGTTTTTCAACTTTCACTTCAAGTTTCTAACTCGGGTCTTGTGTTCTTGAATAACTGCTCCAATAGTTCATCTTCTATGGCCAAATCAATTTTTTTCTTTTTTTTTTGATCTTAGACTTTCTGTAGAAACATTTACTGTCAGAGTTTTTCACACTGGATTTTAAATCTTCATCATCTGGAAATAAGTTTCCTGATTTTGTGTCCATAGGTTCATTCTGAGATAGATTTTGCTCTTTGGTTTTCCATAGTGAGGTTATAGCAAGTTGTGTTTGTTCTAAAAGAGAACAAGACATTTCTATTCTTGCTGATTTGGATGAAGACATTTCTAGGTTTTCTTCATCCCTTTCCCTTTTTTGGGAGGTGGCTGAAAGTAGTTTCTAATGGTATTTGTCTGTTGCTGAGAAGCGTGATCTCTATTTTTATTTACATTTGGGAATTTAGTTGGTGAAAGCTGATAGTTTTGGATATTTGCCCTAACCAGAGTATTTGATGCTATGTTATTATTGGAGCTGTTTTGGGGGCTTCTTTTATGATGGGAATTTCTTGTGAAGATGATCCACATTTTTGTTCCATTTTGGAGATTTTTATTTCTTTTGGCTTTTCACTCAAATGCATACATGTATGTGCCTGGTCCGATTCTGTGTCAGCTACATATGTTGCAGTGTTCTCAGGAGCACTTGACATAAGTTTTTCGCTGACTGACCAGTCTTATGAAAGGCTTGGCCCAGGAGTCTTTGTCTTTAGTCCTATGCTGGGCTGGCCCTGAGGATCACAATAATTCTCTGTAGTCATGAAAATAACTCCCAATCCAATTTCTGCTTCGGGAATAGGTCTAACACCCTGCCTTTGGAGTATGTCCAAAATTGAGTGAATCCATTTTTTCTGGGAGTCGGGAATTAAGATCTGTGTATTTGTTATTCCTATGTCAACAATACAAGTTCCAGGAGCTGACAAAAAACTATCTTCTTCATTTTCTTTGGTTATCAACCTAGCTTCTCCACCTCCAAAAAGAACTACTGAACTTAATTTCTTATGCTCTTTGGCATTTAAAAATACAAATGTTTTCCCTTTGAAGATTTGTTTTCTTTCCTGTCGTCCTGACAGATCAATATTTTTACTTCCAATGGCTGGTTCATCAACAGGTGGATAAAAACTTTCAATTTGTGGAGGCTGTTTCTTGGACTGAACTGCTTTAACAAATTCAGTAAAATATTCTGGCTTTACAATCAGCCATTCACAAATGAGTGAACATGTTGTTTTAATGGTAACTTTAACTGATACCATAACAAGGTGAGTACATTCTTCTGTCCAGTTGTTTACAGTAAATCCTCCAATTTGTAATATAGCTTGACTTAAAGCAGTTTTCTCAGAGACATCTAAACAAGAGGAGCATGCAACCAAAGGCTCATATTCTACTCTGAATTTACTTTCAAATACTCCAAAGGTAACTCTATCCCGTCTTCAAAGTTCAAGAAAGGCCGTTCTGCATTTTTTTCCTCATTAACAAAGGTATCATACTTAGAATTATCTTTTATTGTTCAAGTAGGAATTTCACCTGTTTGCAAGTTAGTTATAGAAAAGTTAGCAGTTAACACAGCATGATTTCAACTGATGGACTGATCATTGTCAATTAAAATGGCACAGTTTTTCCTTCCAACAACATACTCAACACCAGTCAAAAGTCTATATGGTTCTCCTCGAGCTTGTCCTGCTACAGGTAGCAGCTTCCACATGGGTCCGGCTTGTCCCCATTTGTTGATTCTTAATATTATTTCTTATGCAACTGGAGTTCTGTTCAGAAAGCTGTTGCTTACACTTACGTCTTCAAGAGTTTTACCTATTTTGTTTACCAGCAGATTAAGTGTTTCTATTTTAATATTTAGATCTTTGATTCATTTTGACTTTAGAGCATGTGAGAGACATGTGTCTAGGTTAGATCTTTGGAAGGTAGATATCCAATTTTCCTCGTACCATTTATTAAAGAGGCTATCTTGCCTCTAGCGAAGGGATTTTGCCCCTCTTTTCAAAGATAAGGTAACTGAGTGTGCCTGGAATTGTTTCTGCATCCTCTGTTCTGTTCCATTGATCCGTAGGTCTGGCCTTTTGCCAGTACCATGCTATTTTTGAAACTGTGGCATTGTGGTATAACTTGAAGTCTTGGATTGTGATACTCTCTGTCTTGCCCTTGTTGCCCAGAATTGCTTTTGCTATTCTAAGTCTCTTCTGGTTTCCTGTGAATTTTAAGATTGCTTTCTCTGGTTCTGTGAGGAATGCAGTTGGTATTTTGATCTTGTGTTAAATCTGTGTAACAATTTTGGAAGTATGGCTATTTTGACTATATTGATTCTGCCTATCCAGGAACAGGGGATAGCTTTCCATTTTCTGCTGTCCTCGTCTCTCTTTTTTCACAGTACTATGGTTTTCACTGCAGAAGCCTTTTACTTCCTTCGATAGGTTAATTTCTAAGTATTTCTTCTTTTTTTTATGCCATTGTGAAAGATATCATTTCCCTAGCTTCTCTCAGTGAGTTTGTTTTTCAAGTATAGGAATGCTATTGAGTTTTGAGTTTTGACTGTTGTCCTGCTATGGTACTGAATTTGATTATTATTTCTAGGAGTCTTTTGGTGTGGAGTCTTTGGGGTCTTCCATGTAGAGGGTCATGTCATCTATAAATAATGATAATTTAACTTCTTTCTTTCTTATCCATATTTCTTTTCTTTCTCTTGTCTGATGATCTGGTTAATGTATTGAGAACTATATTGAACAGGAGTGGTGACAGTGGACAACTTTGTCTTGTTCCAGATGTCAGAGGAAAAGCTTTCACCTTCTCTGTTTAGTATAATGTTGGCCATTGGTTTGCCATACACCTTTTAACGGATTGAGGTAAAGACCTTTTGTGCCTGTTTTCTTCAGGGTTTTTATCATGAATGGATATTGGATTTTGTCAAAAGCTTTCATTGTGTCTATTGAGATGATCATGTAATGATGATTACTTCTATTTGTGTGGTATAGTCTACTTACTGATTTGCATATCTTGAAATGTCCCTGCCTCCCTGCAATGAACTCTACTTGGTCATGATATGTGAACTTTTCGATGATTTGCTCTATTCCATTTGACAGTACAGTGGTACCTCGATTTGTGAATTTCATGATTCTGGGGAAGATGTTCATGTTCATGCAGGGAAGATGGTCATGGTTGTGTTCGTCAGCTGATGTGGAGTTCGTGAATGTAAGGAAAATTTTGCTGAACATTTCTGTTTGTGAATCAAATTGCAAACAAGAGTGCTTGTGAACCAAGGTATTACTGAATCTTCTTGAGGTGTTTTTTTTTTTAATTTTTGAGGTAGGATCTCATCTTGTATTTCAGACTGGCCTTGAACTCATTGTGGAGCCCAGGCTTACCTTGAACTCACTGAGATCCTCTTGCCTAAGCCTCTTGAGTGCTAGAATTACAGGTGTGCGCCTCCATGTATGGCACTTGTTGAACATTTGTGTTCATTAATAAGACATTGGTCTGTAGCTGTCTTTTTTGTTTGGGCCCTTTTCTGGTTTTGGAATCAGGGTAATGCTTGCTTCCAGGGATGACTTTGGGAGTACTGATTCTCCTTCCATTTCATTAAAAAGTATGAGGAGTATTGGCATTAGATCTTCTCCAGAGTTCTTGCAGAATTTGTCAATGAATCTATTGGGATTTGTGCTTTTTTCTTAGTTGGTAGTTTTATATTGCTTCTTCGATTTCCATCGGTGAAAATGGATTCTTCAGGATTTTTATTTTTTCTTGGTTCAGATTTGGTAGTTCATATGTACCTAGGAATTTATGCACTTCTTCTGAACTTTCCATTTTATTAGCGTACAGGTTCTCAAAGTAGTTCCTGATGGTCTTTTGGATTTCAGCAGAATCTGTTGTGATTTCATATTTTACCATTTCTTATTGCATGTACTGGGGTCTTTTCTTTCCTTATTTTTGGAAGACTGGCTCACAGTGTATTTGTTTAATCTTTGAAAGAACCAACTCTTTGATTAATTGATTTTTTTTGTATTATTTAAGTCTTAATTTCATTAATTGATCTTGAGAATTTCCTTCCTCATACTAGCTGTGTGTTTGCATTGTTCTTGTTGTTTTTTTTGTTGTTGTTGTTAAATTCTTTTATTGGTACATTTTAGGTATACAACAGAATTACATTTCTCATTGGGAATTGTACCTTTACATAATGCATCTTGGTTCTTATATTTCCCCCATTCCTAGCCCTCCCTTCACGCCCTCCACCCTTCCCTATTTACAAAGACTTTATTTCCATTTTTTCCATTTCTCATCAATTTTCCTTTCCCTTCTTTCCTTTCCCCTGCCCCTCCCACTACCCCTACACCTTTTGAACCTTTTCTTCCTATTTTGCATTATCGATTATTCATTCTAATCATTGGTAGATTTTAGGTATACAATATAATGACATTCATCATTGGAAATTTGCACCTTTACATAGTCTCTCTTCGTTCTTATTTTTCACCTTTGCCCAGCCCTCCTTTCAACCCCTCCAGTCCTCCCTATTTACAAAATTTTGTTCCTATTTTTCCATTTTCTCATATTAATTCTATTCCCTTCTATCCTTTCCCCTAGCCCTCCCACTTCCTTCCCCTTTGCCCCTTTTCTTCCTATTTCACATTACCTATTATACATTTTAGTCCTTATTTACTCTTTCAGTTTCTCACACCAGAGAAACTATTCGCTATTTACACATGTGTGTCCTATTTAAGAGTATTGCCTCAATGTGCATCCACCTAGCTATAAATGTCTCTAATTTCTCATTTTTGATGGCTGAGTAGTACTCCATTTTATAAAAAAACCCCACATTTTCTTTCTCCAGTCTCCAGTTGATGGGCCTTTGGGCTGTTTCCAAGTTTTAGCTATTACAAACTGTGCTGCTATGAACATGGAGGAACATACATCACTGTGGTATGATTCTTTTTAATTCTTTGGGGAAGATCCCCAACAGTGGAATAGCGGAGTCAAATGAGACTTCCAGTCCTAGTTGTTTGAGGTATCTCCATACTGATTTCCACAGTGCTTGCACCAGTCTACACTCCCACCAGCAGTGGAGCAGGGTTCCTCTTTCCTTACAGCCCCACCAGCATGTTATTGGTTGATTTCATGAGAGCAGCCATTCTTTCTGGAGCGAGGTGGAATCTCAGCATTGTTTTCATTTGCATCTCTTGAATGATCAGCGACGTTGAACATTTTTTCATGTATTTATTTGCTATTTCTACTTCCTTGTCTGAGAAATGTCTGTTCATTTCAGATGCCCATTTTCGGACTGGGTCTTTAAACTTGGGAGGTCTGATCTTTTTAAGTTCTTTATAGATTCGAGATAGTAGACCTTTGTCTGAGGAAGAGCAGGTGAAGATTTTTTCCCACACTGTGGGTTGTCTCTTCACACTGCTGGTAGTTTCTCTTGCTGGGCAGAAGCCTTTTAATAAGAAGAGATCCCACTTGTTGATTGTTTGTGCTAGTTCATGGGCAACTGAGGTTTTCTTTATAAAATCTTTTCCTACACTGATGTCTTCAAGAGTTCTACCTAACCTCTGTTCCAACTGGTTCAGAGTTTCTATTTTAATATTTAGATCTTTAATCCATTTTGATTTTAGTTTAGTGCATGGTGAGAGATACAGGTCTAGTTTTAATCTTTGTCAAGTTGAAAACCAATTCTTCCAGCACCATTTATTAAAGAGGCTATCTTTCCTCCAGTGAGGGTGTTTGGCTCCTTTAACAAAGATGAGATGGCTGAGTGTGTCTTGTGTTGTTTCTGCATCTTCTAATCTGTTCCACTGGTCCTCAGGTCTGTTTCTTTGCCAGGACTATGCTGTTTTTATCACAGTAGCTTTGTAGTAGAGTTGCAGGTTGGGGATTTTGATACCCCCTGCCATGTCTCTGTTACCTAGAGCTGCTTTTGCTATTCTGGGTCTCTTCTTGTTCCAAATGAATTTTTCAATTGTTTTCTCAAGGTTCATGAAGCATGCTGCTGGGATCTCAAGTGGAATTGCATTAAATCTATATAGCAGTTTTGGAAGGATGGCCATTTTCACTATATTCTTCCTACCCAGGAGTGGGGTATGTCTTTCCATTTTCTGGTATCCTCTTCAGTCTCTCTTTTCAGAGTGCCATAGTTTTCAGAGAAGAGGTCTTTGATTTCTTTCGTTAGGATGATTCCTAGGTATTTCAGTTTTTTGGATGCTATTGTGAAAGGAATTATTTGCCCTATTTCTCTCTCAGTGAGTCTGTAATTGGTGTAGAGGAAAACTATTGATTTTTGTGTTTTGACCTTGTAACCAGCTGCTTGACTGAATTTGGTTATTAAGTCTAGAAGACTTTTGGTGGAGTTCTTGGGGTCTTCTATATAGAGTATCATGTCATCTGCAAATAATGATAATTTGACTTCTTCATTTCCTATCTTTATTCTTTTTATTTCTTTCTCTTGTCAAATTGCTGAGGCTAACGTTTCTAGAACCATGTTGAACAAGAGTGGTGATAGTGGACATCCTTGTCTTGTTCCTGATTTTAATGTGAAGGATTTCAGTTTGTGACCATTTAGTATGATATCGGCTGTTGGTTTTTCATAGATGGCTTCTATCAGTTTGAGGTAGAGACCATCTATTCCAGTTTTTTGTAGGGTTTTTATCATAAATGCATGTTGGATTTTGTCAAATGCTTTTTCTGTGTCTATGGAGATAATCATATGGTTTTTGTCCTTGGCTCTATTGATATAGTGTATTACACTGATTGATTTGCGTATATTGAACCATCCCTGCGTCCCCTGGGATGAATCCTACTTGGTCAGGGTGTATGATCTACTTGATGATCTTCTGCATTCTGTTTGCCATTATCTTATTAAGGATTTTTGCATCTGTGTTCATTAGTGAGATTGGCCTATGGTTCTCGTTTTCGGTTGGGTCTTTTTTTTTTTATAATTTTTTTTTTGTATTAAATTCTTTTATTGGTACATTGTAGGTATACAACACAATTATATTTCTCATTGGGAAATGTACGTTTATATAATGCATCTTGGTTCTTATTTTTTCCCCATTCCTAGCCCTCCCTTCATGCCCTCCACCCTTCCCTATTTACAAAGACTTTATTTCAATTTTTTCCATTTCTCATCATTTTTTCCTTTCCCCCCTGTGCCTCCCACTACCCCTACCCCTTTGGACCTTTTATTCCTATTTTACATTATTGATTATTCATTCTAATAATTGGTACATTTTAGGTATACAATATAATGACATTCATCATTGGAAATTTGCACCTTTACATAGTCTCTCTTGGTTCTTGTTTTTCACCCTTGCCCAGCCCTCCCTTCAACCTCTCCAGCCCTATTTACAAAAATTTTGTTCCTATTTTTCCATTTTCTCATATTAATCCCATTCCCTTCTATCCTTTCCCTTAGCCCTCCCACTTCCTTCCCCTTTGCCCCTTTTCTTCCTATTTCACATGACCTGTTAAACATTTAGTCCTTATTTACACTTGCAGTTTCTCACACCAGAGAAACTATTCGGTATTTACACATGTGTGTCCTATTTATTTCACTTAAGAATATTGCCTCAATGTGCATCCATTTAGCTATAAATGTCTCTAATTTCTCATTTTTTATGGCTGAGTAGTACTCCATTTTATAAAAAAACCACATTTTCTTTCTCCAGTCTCCAGTTGATGGGCATTTGGGCTGTTTCCAAGTTTTAGCTATTACAAACTGCACTGCTGTGAACATGGGTGCACATATATCACTGTGGTGTGATTCTTTTAATTCTTTGGGGAAGATCCCCAGCAGTGGAATAGTGGGGTCAAATGGGATTTCCAGTCCTAGTTCTTTGAGGTATCTCCATACTGATTTCCACAATGCTTGCACCAGTCTACACTCCCACCAGCAGTGGAGCAGGGTTCCTCTTTCCCCACAGCCCCACCAGCATTTGTTATTGGTTGATTTCATGATAGCAGCCATTCTTTCTGCAGTGAAGTGGAACCTCAGTGTTGTTTTCATTTGCATCTCTCAAATGACCAGTGGTGTTGAACATGTCACTCCAAGCTCTTCTTGCCTTGATGGTTTGTGTTGAGAAGTCTGCTGTGATTCTGATGGGCTTTCCTTTGTATGTGATTTGTTTCTTGTCTCTGACTGCTTGTAGAACTATGTTCTTTTGTTGAGTTTCTGGAATCTTTTAACAATTATATGCCTATGTGTAGATTTTTTTTTTAATCAAGGCTATTTGGAGTCCTATATTTCCTCACTTATCTGTATGTCAAGTTCTTTTCCCCTGCTTGGGAAGTTTTCCGCCATTATTTCTGTGAAGATTTTTTTATGTCATCTGTACTCTCTCCTGTTTCTTCATTGACTCCAATCAGTCTTATGTTATTCTTCTTTGCATTGTCTAGCAGCTGCTGGATTGATTTTTCATGTTCCCTTATAATTTTGAAGCAATTTTTCTTTTCCTGGTCACTAATAGCAATCTTATCTTCTGTATCTGAAATTCTGTCCTCACATTGACTCATTCTGCTGTGTAGACTTTCAATGAAGTTTTTCATGTCCTGGAAATCTATTTGCATCTGTTTTATGGATTCCATTTGTTTCCTATGTTGGTAGTCCTTCATGTTCCTGAGCTCTTCTCTAGATTTATTAATCATGTCTTGCACTAGGAGCACAGTTTCTCCTGTTATCTGAGAAATTATTTCTGATTTCATTTTTTCCAGATCCCCTTTTGTTGCCAGTTCAGTGGGTCCAGGTGGTTGAGTATCAGAGTGTTCCATCTCATTTCCCTTTGGGGTTGCTGTAGGTGATCTGCAAGTCTGGTTTTGAGATTTATTTACATGTTTTCTCATTTCAATTTGGAGGGTGGGGGAGTGCTGTTGGCGCCCATGAGGATTATGTCCTCTGAGCTGGGAGAGGTGGGACAGGGCCTGGGAGCAGTGGTAGGGATGGTGGCCCAGAAGCCCCTTCCTCTGGGCTGGGAGCAGCAGGATGGATGGTGGCTGGGAAGCCCCTTCCTCTGGGCCAGGAGCAGTAGGATGGTGGCTCAGAAGCCCCTACCTCTGGGCCGGGAGTGGCGGAAGCGTTGGTGGCCCAGAAGCCCCTTCCTCTTGGCTGGGAGCAGTGGGACAGAAGGCATCACAAAAGCCCTTTCCTCTGGGCTGGGAGCAGTGGGAGGGATGGTGGACAGCAAGCCCCTTCCTCTGGACCAGGAGCAGTGGGACGGTGGCTCAGAAGCCCTTACCTCTGGGCTGGGAGCGGCAGGACCCACTACTGTGGTCTGGTGGTCTGGTGTCCTCTGCGTCTTTGTAGTGTGGAACCAGGTGGCTGCCTGTCTGCAGCAGACTGATTCAGCATGTTCCACGCGACTTGTTCTTTTTTTTCTAGGATCTTTCAGTGCATCATTATTTGAGCTGGCTCTATTTTCCTGATGTAAGGATTCAGTTTTCTTATAGGACTGATTTCATTAAATGTCATAAGTTTGGTATGTTATATTGGCACTATCATTGTGGGAACTGTCTGATTTCTTCCTTAATTTCATCTGTGACTCACTGATTATTCAAGAGGATATTATTTCATTTTCATGTGTTTGTATGCTTTCTGTGGTGTCTTGCCATTGATTTCTAGTTTCATTACAGTATAATGTGATGATTTGAATGGGATAATTTTGATTGTTTTCCATTTACTTGCACTTGTTTTACAGTATGTGGTCTATTTTGGAGAAAGTCCTATTTGCTGCTGAGAGGAATGTGTGTTTTGTTGCTTTTGGATGCAATAATGTAGATAGCTATTAAGTCCATTTGTTGAAATGTTTGGCTCAACTCTGACTTTTTTGTGTGGATTTTTGTTTTTTTTGGTCTAGTTGATCTGTCCATTTGTGACGGTGTGGTATTGAGGTTCCCCATTACAATTGTATTGGTGCTTATCTGATATTTCAAGTCCATCTGTGTCTGTTTTATGAAATTGGCTGCACTAGTATTTGGTGCATATATGTTTGTATTTATTATCTCCTCCTGTTGAATTATTCCCTTAACTAATGTGTGTTGACCTTCTTTGTATCTTCTCATCAATCTTGGCTTGAAATGCACTTTGTCTGAAGATAGCAACTCCTGCCTTTTTTCTAGGTTCTTGCATAAAATATTGTTTTCCATCCTTTGATTTTTTTTTTTTAAACTCTGAGATTCTTTTTGAATGAAATGTGTTTCTTTTGTATTGAATATCTTTGGGTTTTGTTTCTTGATCCATTCTGCCAATATGTGCCTTTTTATTGAGGTACTGAGACCATTCACATCGCAAGTTATTACTGAGACATGCTGACTTATTCCAGGCATTGCATTCTTATCCTGTTGCTTATTTAGTTTTTTTTTCTTTTCTATTCATTTTTCTTCCTTTCTTCGCTGTTCATACCGCCAGGTGTATTCATTTTTTTGGACTTGTTGACATTGTCAGCTTCATTGTCTCTTTCTAGGGCATCCTTGAGAAGTTTTTATAATGCTGTTTTGTTGTTATGCATTTCTTGAGGTGTTCCTAGTCATGGAAATACCTTATTTCACTGTCAGTTTTGAAGGTATATTTTGCAAGATACATGTACGAAGGTTAGAAATTGTTATCTTTTAGGGCTTGAAACACTTCTCTCCTAGCCCTCCTAGCCTTTAAGTTTTGTGTAGAGAAGTCTGCTTTAATTCTAATGGGCTTACCTTTATATGTGATTCATTTGCCTTTTTCTAACAGCTTTTAAGATTTTTGTCCCCTTGATGGACTTCTGGTTGTTTGACTATAATGTGGGCTTCTGTATGCCACACTTAATTGTGTGTTTATTTCTTTCCATATATTTGGGAAGTTTTCTGCCATTATTTCTGTGAAGAGGGTTTTTTTCATGCCATTTGTGCTGTCTTCTGATTTTTCACTTATTTCAATTATTCTTAAATTTGTCTTTTTTGTGTTATCTGATAGCTATTGGACCATTTTTCATGTCTTGCTTTTACGGTATCTTTGAGTAGTTTGTCTTTGAAGCCATCATTGTCTTCTAGTCCTGAAATTCAGCTCTCATATTGGTTGGTTTTCCAGCCTATACTTTCAATATGATTTTTAATCTCCTGGATTTCTGATTAAAATGTTTTCATGGACTCTGATTCTTTAGTAAACTGGTGATTCATGTTTTGTATCAGTTTGTTTAGCTCATCTAGCTTTTTATTAGTGTCTCTTGAATGCTCCTACATCTTTCTGGTTATTTACATTCATGATCTGTTTAGCTATATTTTTTTGTTATCCCACTGTGTACTTCCTTGATCTGTTTTCTAACCTCCTCTGTTATCATTTTGATTAGTTCAGTTATGTGGCTTATGCTATTCTTCTTATTGTGCCTTGGATTGGCTTTGGGGAGTTTAGAGTTTGGGGAGACATTTTACTGCCTTGTCTTCTCATGTTTGTTTTGTTTTGTTTTGTGCTAGTATTTGTGGATGTGTAGATCTAAAGACTTTATTGCTTGTATAGAAATCTCTTTAGTTGCTTTTCAGTAAAGTATTTTGGTCATGGCTAACTATAATCTTTTATGATAGCCACTTGATCTGATCACCTTGGTTAATTTGGGAAGGGAGGATACAGTATGCTTAGCCCAGCAACCAAGTACCGAGGGAATATACTCTAATATTGTTAATGTCACAAAGGTAATATAAATATTAGGTTTCAGAAAAATAGCAACAATTATGGGTCCTTGTTAATATCAAGAGAATTATATACAGTATTATTGTCCAAAGCAAATGATATTAGCATACCAAAAGAACTAGTTATGTACCATCTTTAATCCTAGAGAAGAAATCCATAATTATGGTGCCAGCATGAAGGCAACCCAGGTATTTACTTACAGCTAATATGTAGTAAATGTGACAGCAACATCTTTATAAATGGATGGAAAGAATTCAACATATATTTTATAGCATGAAATATCAAAAGATTAACAAAGCTTTATGACTATTAAAGATACACAGTTTGGGACTGGGACTATGCAAGAGGAAAACTTTGAAACCTTAAATATTGTGATATGAGGAGGAGACAGAAGTGGTATAAAGGAATTTACTGGGGAGTAGAATCATGTTTATAGAGTTATATAAAGATAAGAGAAAAAACTGATGAGAAATAAAAGATGAGAGAAAAAGTGGAAGAAAAAAGGAAATTATATAAGAGTAAAAGTAAGTGAGAAAATTAAAGGGAGAAAAATTAAAAGGGAGAAGAGAAAAAAAATAAAAAGAAGTAAAAGAAATAGGAAGCATGGAAGAAGGACTAAGCAAAAAGACAAAGAAAAATTCCCCGAGCCCCAATGAACAGGTTAAGAAGAGGAAAGAAAATAAAAGAAGAAAGTAAAAACCAAACCAAACCAAAATACTAAAAACAATGCACACACTCAAAAAACAATAAACAAAAACAACAAAAATAAAATAGAAACAAAAACAGAAATTTCTCTATGATTTCCAATGTGTGGTTTTCTTCTGGGATCTCTACAATTTTGCGGCAGTGTCCAAGTCAAGAGATGTCCCTGCTCATGCTGGTAGATGAAGAAGGCGGGCAGAATCCAGGTCCATAGTAGATGTAGTCACCAGGAGGCAGTAGGATTAGGGCAAGGGTGCCCTTTCTGTGACTTTCAGATCCAAAGCAATTCAGACTAAATCTGGCCTGTGGCTGTGAGGGTGGGGCCTTTTTGTCCTTTAGTTTAAACCCTTCAGAGGGTCTCTTGCCACACTGACTGTGTCTTCCTGACCACAGCTGTCTCTTACCCAGTCACTGTGGGAATGTAACACTGGAAGCCTTGAAGTTGTCCAGGGGCTGCTGAGTCCCACGTTCAAGCAGTCAACACCTCCCTAGGTTTCTGACCAAGTACTCTCTCCAGGGTATGGCGGGACTGGAGTAACTCACCAACTATTGTCACAACATCTGCCACTTTGTCCATCCACCACTCTCTTTCTCCCTGAAGTCCTTGGAGTCCCTCGCTTTCATGTTGTCTCTGTAGATTTGGGCTCCTTTTCTTGGGAGCCAGGAGCTAGAAGAAATTACAGGTCTTCCCTTTCATTTTTCACATTGTGTTCTGTCTGTTCAGTTTCTCTGTAGGTTTTGATTTTCCTGTCAGATCCTTACTAGTTCTGGAGGATCTACTACCCTTTTTTCTTTCTTCCCTAAGTTGTTATTTTCCAGTGCCTGGATCCCAGCTCTTGGGGAGGCCAAGTTGTTGTTGCTTATCACTTCATCATTTTTCTGGAAGTTTACCACACACCATGACGTTTTCACCAGCCTCACTTTCCATTAGATGGCACTCAGTGTCAGCATTCACTGTATTTTTGATCATACTTTATAAAGAGACTCATGAAAGAGGACTTCTAGAACCACTTCAAATGGTGGCAAAAATGATGCAATAAGTGTATTAAAATTGAGGGAATTTTGAGGGCCATTAATGGCAATGTGTCTTTAACTGTAATAATAATTAAAAATTTGAATAGTCAATCTATTTTTCAATCACCCATTGTACATAGGAATGAGACAAATTATTTTTTTGTGTGAAGAATCTAATTTCCCCAGGGAGAAAAGTTATACTTAATTCAATAGATGAGAGATAGGGAGCACCCCTGAAGGCTGGAGTGGATGTGAACATGATCATAGGTAGGATCAGCAAGATTACGGACCACTAGTGGGTTTGTGTGGGAAGATAGGAAGATACAGGGAGAGACATGTGAAGCCATTATAGTAACCAGTCAAGAAGGAGGGGAAGGCCTGAGGATTGATTAAGGAATGAGAGGGCGGGGGATTTAGCTCAGTGGTGCCGTCGCCTGCCTAGCAAGCACAAGGTCCTGAGTTCGATCTCCAGTACTAAAAAAAAAAAAGATTAAGGAATGAGAATCAGGGCTGGCAGAACTGTATTGTTGAAGAATATGGGGGTTTGACATGCTCCAGTAGTTATACTTGTAACTGTGGGTTTGGACCTTTCCAAGGAAAGGTTGGAGGTAGGAACATAGAGAATACAAGACTAAAAAGAAGTTTTAGGTGGAAGAGTGAGAGAGGATGTGGCCCTGAGGTGAACTATCAATGCCAGTATGTGTGGAAGAGGAGAAGACAGAGTTGTTCATAACATGTGAGGAATTGAAGAGTACAGACTGCCTGACTCTGTCCACATACGTTGCAATCCTACAGAGAAATAATACTGAGGTAGGTGAACCATTTGCATAAACCAGTTTAAGGCTCAATAGGTTCTGCTATAGGAGGAAACTCTCTTGAGGAAGTCAGCCATAAAATAGAAGAAATGGTCTTTAGAGAATGAAAAAGATTTTGCTTTCTAATCTGAGGTAAGAATTAGAAATAGACTGGGGGAGAAACTCTTTAAAGGGGTCGCGAACACAGGGTTAACAGTAAGCCTTGGAAAGGAATAAGGACACATTTGTGCTTCCATGGAGGTAGAAGTGAAGGTTGAGAGTAAATGTAAAAAGTTATCAGTTTATTTTCTCATAAGAGTCTTGACCAACTTAATTTAGAGAAAGCAGATCAGTTGCTTCATGTTATCAGACAAATGAAGGGGGAAGAGGTTTTCAATTATGTTTTAGCTAATACAACAGGCTCTTTTTCATTGGTAATGATTTGAGACAGGGCTGGTTCTTCATCCAGATAACCTCACCTAGATTTGTCAGTTTTCTTTTTTTCTTTCTTTCCCTCCCTTTCATCTCTTTCTACCCCTCCCCCCTTCCCCAGTCCTTCCTTTATTTGATGGTAACATTCAGCTATTACTCTCTCCAATGTGTTTTTTATAAACCAGAAACTATATCTAAAACAGGTCAGGTTCTAATTAAATATTTGGCCAGGAATAATCAAGTTTCTGCAGTGAAGATAGGAAATTTGAAGATTCATGCCCCAGTGTTTCATCCTTCTCATTCAGTTAGCAGGGTGAGGTCATGGCTTCCAAGTGCAGTAGGACAGGGTAGTATGGATATTTGTGTAGAGTTAGAAAAACAAAAAGTATCACCATGTGCTGTGGCCCACACAGTAAGAAGGTAGGTAACATGTGCCTTCCTGAAGAAAGTGAGGAAAGGGTGAACAGCCCAATTTTTGCCAGGAGCACCCCCTACCCTCCATATGCTTCCCTTAATTTTTTCAGCAGTAGGAACGCCCTGGGGATACAAGGGTAGAGGATGGTAGAGGGGCTAAAAAGAAATAAGTTGGACATTGAACTGTAAAGAAAATCCATATTTTCTTTTGCCTTCTCTGTCACTGTTTAAAGCCATCACTTTTGACAGTCCCTTGGCAGTTTTCATCTTCCACAGCAAGAGTTGGATGCTTCTTAGTAGTTCTAATGGAAGTTATATCATTTTCTAGGTACTCCAATCAACTTATCCTTAGTTTGAAGGTTTGAAATCCCCTCATAGGTTAAATACATCTTAGAAAATACTGCCTAGTCCTGTAATACTTTCTCTCTTAAAATTTATCTTCCTAGTTGTTTGCCATCAGTCAGATGTAAAATGATGGTATATGGGGGATATTTAAGGGAAAATTAATTTTCTTTGTGATTACATACCTTTTGAATTTATTATTTATTTAAAAGTAGCATATCTGTTCTTTTTTTTCCCCTGTAGCACCTAAGCTGTGGGGAAATATTATAATTTGATCTTTTCACTTTCTTTCTGAAATGTCTGGAAATTAGCAGTTTTTAGTTCAGTCCTGGATATACTGTCTTCTAGAAAGTATTTAAATGAGTAAATGAAAGAACAAGAATGCAAATTTATCCCACATAGATGAAATTATTTTTGAGAATTATTATTATTAATGGCTTTTCAGTTCAAATGCTTAAAACACAAAGTAGTTATCAAACAAATACAGTCATAAGATGTTGGAAAACAATTCTTAGGTGGTTACCACATGACTGGGTGTGGTGGTAGGCACTATTTGTGCGCACAAGGATAAACATACACTTCTCACCTCAACATGTAGGTGACTTGCATTGAAATAGCGGAAACATGCAGACACAGAGTTACTTGGAGCTCCTCTGAGTGCTTAGATCTCATCCTGAGAAACATTTTTTGAGATCTCTGCACATCTGGCTTTCCAGGAGAGAGGGTGCCAGCAGTGACTCCTCAGCTTTGTGAATGTAAGAGCTGTTGGATTGTCAGGTATCCTCTTACTGTCCCTCTCAGGACATGCAGTGGCAGCAACACAGAAAAATGGGCACTTCTTGGCCTTTGTCCTCACACAAGATGGTACACATGAGGAAAACAGTAGCCTAACCTCAGTGCGCTCTCTCTCTCTCTGTCTCTCTGTCTCTCTCTCTGTCTCTCTCTCTCTCTCTCTCTCTCTCTCTCTGTGTGTGTGTGTGTGTGTGTGTGTGTGTGTGTGTGACTTACTGGGGACTGAACCCAGGGGTTTCACACTGAGCCACATCCCCTGTTGTTTCTTTTCTTTTTTGGTTTTGGTTTTATAAAATGTAACTATTTTATGTTACTATGTTCTTACACAGGGCATAACATTTTCAGAAAGCTTTTTGGGGACTATAGTCAATGATTAGCAACACACAGTATTGGTCCAACTCTGAGGAACAATTATGCCCTTTGTTTTGTTTTTGAGATAGGGTCTCACATGTTGCCCAGGGTGGCCTTAAATTTGCAGTCTTCCTGTCTCAGCTTCCCAGAGTACAAATTGTATCTTTTAATGTTAGTATAAATTACAGCTTTCAGCAACTTACGTTCCATAGAAAAACTATTTTTTGAGGAATTTAATTAAAAATATTCTTTAAAAGCTTGAATTGAGGTCACATAGAGATCCTCCAGCAGTTTGAATATGTGATATGACACTTATATGAGTGTGATTCTTTTTATTCTTTTGAGATATCTTTTGGCAAAGATGATACATGTTAGTATACTTAATACTGATTTGTTGAGTTTTTACCTTGTATTTTATAATATCTAGAAAAAACACTTTTCAGTTCATACTCGACTGTTGCTGAAATATTCTCATGACTTCTTCTGAATCTGCTCACTTGAGGGCGACAGCAGCTGTAGCGCCATCTCCGCGACACCTGTTTTGACAGTCATGACGCCTTTGTCCAGGAAGCCCTGTCTCAGGATGATGCTCCTTCCAAAAAGAGTTTAGCAGAGCTTTGGTCATTCACAAATGTAAAGATTGTGGGTTATTATGTCATTTTTATATATTGGGCACAATGTTTGCAAGCCTGCCTGAGCCAATTTTGTCATATGTAATTTTTAATGATTTTTTTTTTTGAGGGGCTAGAAAATCAGAGATATCAGTGAGAATTTGTTGCTCCCCTACAATTAAGCTGTCAGGTTATAATGAAAGCAAGTCCCAGTCCAGAATCTACAATAGGAATTTATTAAACAGGTTAGCATAGCCAAGCTGTTCTTGAGAACTTGGTGGAGTCCTCTCTCTCTCCTTTTGGCTGATTAAATCATAGCTCTCAGGAAGGGTTCACTCCATGTGAATGACATGGTGCAGTATCTCACTACAGACAATGGCCTGGAGTCAGGATAGTTGAGGGACCAGAATTATTGACATCCTTACTGGTCTAGGCCAGTGTTGCCAAGTGTGCTCTGTGTAGCAGTGCTGCATCAGTAATTAGTGATTACTAGCCTGTAACGAGGACAGAAGTTGAAAGTAAGCATTTTAGAAACTTTTTAGGCAGTTTAATATTGCTGCG